>NC_056731.1:1307051378-1307351378 GCF_019279795.1 Protopterus annectens | reverse complement strand
AGCCTAAAAACCAGGAACTCATTTTAAACATTGCTTCTATAATGTTGGAAAGTTGCTAGAATAGGATGGCGCGTTACCACCATACATTTTACTGCCAAGTCTTAAACCCAGGACCCTGTGCAAAACAGTCAGAGAAACATACCACTATGCTAAAGCAGCTGTTTTGTGAACATAGTTCTCAACCCCTTAGCAAAAGACACCTGGACAAAGCCAGTAATGGGGGAATACAGCCCCCAAACATATTCAGTGAATTCAGTTCTCACCATAGCTCTTGACCGTGGCACAAAAAACCTGGACAAAGCCAATAATGGGGAAATACAGTCAAAAAAATAGGGACAAATTTCAAATATCCAATCTTATAAACTTAGAAAATTGCTAGAATAAAGAGCTTTGTGTTACCATGTACTTTCCAAAGAATATGAAGTCTTAAATTCAAATGCCTGTTATTTTTATTTAACATGTTAACCAGGAAAGTCTGAATTGGAACAGAAGCCAACTTTTAGCAGAGCAGGCAGAAACACTCCAGACATATAAACTCCACACAGAAGGCACCCTAACCAAGAATCAAACCAGAGAACCTGTAGCTGTGAGGCAACAAGGCTACCAGTGCACCACTGCACTATTGACTTTGCAAGGAAAAACAAACATTCATAAATCATGGATTTTATGAGGAACAGAGCAAATATGAGGCAAAAATCTGTTTTTCTTTACAAATGGTGGTGGGTAGGAAAGTCAGGCCCTTGCCACTTGCACTTAAGGTACAGGGTTCAAGCCTGACCTCTCTAGCTACCAGCAGATAGTGACTGAGGCATTTTACACACACACACACACCTAATCGGCAGCATAAGAAACTATAAGCATAACAGATGGCAGCAGCTCACTTATTGCATAGGAAAACACACACACCCTGCATAAGAAAAAACAACGGCTAAAGCATAATACGAACAGCAGCTCATATAAACTTTCCCTGCTAACACACACATTAAATTACACTTACCACTCTGTCCAATGTAGCTTCCCTCATGGCTGCTTTCCACACACAGTTTACCTTTGGTTTCCAGTTTGGCTGGTGGCTGGTTTCTGTTTCCTGTGATAGGCTGAAGGCTCCAGCTTGCGGGTGATGCAGTCCAGTCTTCTCTGTGTGCGGGTGATGACAACCACACAGACTTCTGGGTTGCAGGGCAGAGATGCCTTTTTCCCTTATCCAGACTGCCTAACAGGCAGTCTGGATAAGGGAGAAAGGCATCTCTGCCCTGCAATCCAGAAGTCTGTGCTGTGAGCATGCGTGGAGGTTTTTTTTTTTCCTGTTTTGATTTTATGTTTGCCGTTTTTTTTATTTTTTTTTACAGGTGGGAGAGCTGCAGTCCTGCAGTCCTATAGCACGAGCCTCCCCTGGACATATACCCTTTACACTGAGAACTCTGATATAGGACAAGTTTAGAGTGACACAGTTGAGCAGGGTAATGCAGTTACTTTGGTTGCATAGCTGCTCCACATAGCCATTATGAGGGAGAAGTGCAACACAGAAGGGTTGGTAGAGGTGCTCAGAGGATGGTAGCAGTCCACCCTTCTCTTGATGCTGGAGTGTCATTAGGTCCCACCAGACATATGTGTAGGACCATAGTGGAGGCACAGGCATATTCCACCAGGGCCGTGGAAGAGATAGTGTGAGTACTAAACATAATGCATTCTGATGTACATGACTCCCTGAACCGTGTGGGTAACTCGTTCAACAGGATGAATGACACACTAGATCTGGCAGTGTCCATGACAGAACGTCTGCTGGACTAGTGTCAGCAGACATAGTTCTGCAAGATCCTGGTCTTGTAGTGACACTACTTCTACTGTTCCATTAGTGATTTTGGTGTCCACACCCAAATATGGTTGGCCACAGGATCATGGTCCTGGATGTATCCGTGAGGAGAACTTGTCCAGCAGACATCACTTCTAGCCAGGGCCATGGAAGTAGCAAAGCAACTCCTGACAGGGATGGTTTTCATGGTCTGGGGCAATGAAGCTGAATTGACTACTCTACCATGCACATCTCACACCTGTCCAGATGCCAGGACATAGTGCTAGCTAGATTTTGTTCATGCAGATAAATATTTATTGAAAAAGAAAAAAAAATCACTTGCCTACATCACCTCACAAACATGTAAGCTATCTAAACAGCACTTTTGAGTGTGATACATCCATTGTTTCTAGCACTGAACATTATATACTCTGATAGATACATGTGTTTCTTACACACACTCACGTCTTTGGTGCCAGTCTTGTCCCCCTACCACAACCCCCACACTCTGTACAAGTGATGATGACTGGGCAATGCCCTTTGCACTTATCTTTGCAACTTAGAGCAGGATACGTGTCTGATGCAGACAGTGGATAGCAAATAATTGCTTAATCACAAGCTTGGATTACACACATAAGGCTCTGTATTCTAAAAACATCGCACATTTAACAATTTCCAAAAACATAGCACATTTAACAATTTTACATGCAAAAAATAACATTTTTATACAATTGTATTGTTAGCATAGAAGAGAGAGAAAAAAAAAGAAATTATACATAGATATGAAATGCAAAAGAAGTAAATCAGAGGAGAAGTGTAGGAAAAAGGAGGTGAAAAGAATTTAAAGGAGAAGAGATGCCAGGAGGAAGATAAAAAAGAACAGTTAGACTAAGATTCATTTTATTTTTGAGTAGAAAAAGTACATCTTATGAAAAAGGTAAAAGATACATTTGTGAGAATAGGCATGTAGGCAGTGTGGAGGAGAGGATGTAAAAGGAATATATATAGAGTTTAAGCAGGGGAGAGAAAGGAGATAAAGAAGTAGAGGGTGGGGAGCTGAGGAGAGAGTTGGAAGAAGAGGGACAAGAGGGAGAAAACTGGAACTGGGATGTAATGGGATCTCGGTAGGAAGCATACAATTACATTTCCAGTTTTGGGAGAGGAGAGAATGGAGAAGACATTTGAATTGTTCATAGCTTGTATTGACTCTTAGAAGGGGAGGAAGCAAGTTCCATTTTTTTGCTATAGTATAAGAAAGTAGGAGGTGGCCAGGTGGTCGTTTAGGTTTATATACTGAAAGAAGATTTTGGTGGCCTGATCTTAGGGGCCTGAGAGGAGTGTAGAAGGTCAAGATATTAGATAGTGCAGGGCAAGCGGTGGGTATAAAAATGAGTTTGTGTGCAGTAGTAAGTTGGAGGTAATCGAGATGATTAGGGAGTTCTAGCCATTGGAGACTATGGAGGGAGATGCAATGGTGTGCAGAATGAGTAGAGTTAGTAGCGAATTTTGCGATTTTGTAGTACCATCTTTCAAGTTTTGAGGAGATAGAAGCTGTGAGGTTGGTTAGAAGAGGAGCACCATACAACAGAGAAGGGAGAAGGTAGGTAGAGACAAGTGTTTGTCTTGTAGCTAAAGATAGAAAGTTAGCGTTTCTGTAAAGCATACCAAGCTTCTGATGTGTTTTTTTATGTTTAGTTGAATATGAGTATTAAATTTCAGGTGTTCATCAATGGTAACTCTGAGTAATTTTGCACAACTAACAACTTCTATTGGGGACTGGGAGAGGCTGGAGATCTTGAAGGATGGCTTATCAAGAGGCAGAGCTTTTGTGGGGGAGAAGAGAATAATATGGGATTTATTGGCATTAAGGGAGAGATGGTTTTGAAGCATCCAATTCTCTGTGGTTGTGAAGGCCAATTGGGTTTTGGCTTTGAACTCGGGAAGGCTAGAGGCTGAGCAGATTAAAGTGGAGTCGTCTGCATATTGTACAATTTGAGAATGAGAAATTGCAGAATGGAAATCATTGATAAAGACATTAAAGAGCAGAGGTCTGAGAATAGAACCCTGAGGGACTCTGGTAGGGGTAGGTAAGAAGGTAGAGGTACCTGTATGCCATTTCAGAGCTTGGGATCTATCTGAGAGATAACTTTTGAACCAAGAAAGGGAATTGAGGGAAAGATTCAGGTTAGAAAGGTGGTTGAGAAGGAGTGTGTGTGGGATACCATGTCAAATGCCTTGGAAAGGTCAAGAAGAACAGTGTAGACAATATCTCCAGATTCACGGGCATGGTTGACAATGACTAAGAAATAGAGGAGAGCAGTAATAGTACTGTGACCAGGACGGAACCCATGTTGAGTAGGAGTGAAGAGATGGTTATTGAGGAGGTGGGGCATGAGTTACCGGTGGATACATTTTTCAAGGACTTTTGAAATTGGGGAAAGAATGGCTATTGGGAGGAAATTAGAAATGCTATTATTTTTGCCTCCTTTATGAAGGGGCAGAATGTAGGCAGCTCGCCAAAATTTGGGAACATAAGATTCCTGGATGGATCTATTGATGAGAATGCTGATGGGTATGGCGATGCCATCTGCTGCGAGCTTGAGAAATAGTGATGGGATGTTGTCTGGGGCATTGGAGCATGGTTGGAGTTTGGAAAGAAGTTTTTTGATACAGGTGGTAGATACGGGTTGTAGAAAAAAAGTGGGAGGGGGTTTATGTGAGCAAGAGTGGGGGGAGGAAGGTGAAGAAGGCTTTGGGTTCGGGCTGGGGGTGGAATTGGAGAAGGATTTGGTCAGTTCAGCTATGGAGCTGGTAAAAAAGGAGTTGAAAAGGGTTGCAATTTCTGTGTCAGTCTTATTGTTGTCTGGAGAGGGATTGGATTTAGTAACTGGGTGTAAGAGGGAATTGATGGAATTCCAGAATTTTTTGGGATTGTTTGAAAGGGTAGACTGTAGTTTGGTGTAGTATGATTTTTTATCTTGTGTGATAAGTTTTTTAGTGAGATTGCGGAGTTGCTTACATTGAAGGAATGAAGCTGGGTGTTTATTTTTATTGTAGAGTTTCCAAGTGTTGTCTCTTTGTAGCATTAGAGTTTTAGTGTCCTTAGTTAGCCAAGGGGCAGAGTTGTATTTTATTCATTTTGTTTGAGGTGGGGCTTGGGAGTTTAGGATTTTAAGGAAGGTAGTATTGAAGACTTCTAAGGCTTCATCTAGAGGAAGAGTTTTTAGTGAATCCCAGTTTGTTAGTTTAAGGGTTTCAGAGAATATAGAAGGGTTAAAATTAGTTAGGTTATGAGTGTGGGCATATTGATGTTGGTGAGGGAGCTGTTGGGTAGTTCAGTTAATTAAGGCCGGAAGATGATCACTTATTGAGTCTGGTATATATATATATATATTTATATATATATATATATATATATATATATATATATATATATATATATATATATATGTATATATATATACACACACGCACACATATATATATATATGTGTATGTGTGTGTGTGTGTGTGTGTGTGTGTGTGTGTGTGTGTGTGTGTGCGCGCGTGTAGTAACTACAGAGGGATTAAATTGGTCAGTCACAGCATGAAGTTATGGGGAAGAGTACTGGAAGCTAGGTTAAGAAGGGACATGATGATTAGTGATTAGCAGTATGGTTTCATGCCGGGAAAGAGCACAACAGATGTGATGTTTGCTCTGAGAGTGTTGATGGAGAAGTACAGAGAAGGTCAGAAGGAGTTGTATTCTGTTTTTGTAGACGTAGAGAAAGCATATGATAGGGTGCCTAGAGAGGAGTTGTGGTATTGTATGAGGAAGTCGGGAATGTCAGCGAAGTATGTAAGACTGGTACAGGATATGTACAAGGGTTGTGTGACAGCAATGAGGTCTGCGGTGGGAGTGACGGATGCATTTAAGTTGGAGGTGGGATTACATCAAGGATCAGCTCTGAGCCCTTTCTTATTTGCAATGGTGATGGACAGGTTGACAGACGAGATCAGACAGGAGTCCCCGTGGACTATGATGTTTGCAGATGACATTGTGATCTGTAGTGAGAGTAGGTAACAGGTGGAGGAGACCCTGGAGAGATGGAGATATGCTCTAGAGAAAAGAGGAATGAAGGTCAGCAGGACTAAGACAGAATATATGTGTGTGAATGAGAGGGAGGATAGAGGAATGGTGAGGATGCAAGGAGTAGAGGTGGCGAATGTGGATGAGTTTAAATACTTGGGATCAATAGTTCAGAGTAATGGTGATTGTGGAAGAGAGGTGAAGAAGAGAGTACAGGCAGGATCAAGTGGGTGGAGCAGAGTGTCAGGAGTGATTTGTGACAAACTAATACTAGTAAGAGTGAAAGGGAAGGTCTACAAGAAGGTAGTGAGACCAGCTATGTTATATGGGCTGGAGACAGTGGCTTGACAAAAAGGCAGGAGGTAGAGCTGGATATGGCAGAGTTAAAGATGTTAAGATTTGCACTGGGTGTGATTTGCACTGGTGGACAGGAGTATGAATAAATATATAAGAGGGTCAGCCCAGGTTGGAAGGTTTGGAGACAAAGCCAGAGAGGCAAGATTACATTGGTTTGGACATGTGCTGAGGAGGGATGTTGAGTATATTGGGAAAAAGATGCTAAAGATGAAGCTACCAGGAAACAGGAAAAGAGGAAGCCCTAAGATAAGGTTTATGGATGTGGTGAGAGAGGACATGCAGGTGGTTGGTGTGACAGAGCAAGATGGAGAGGACAGGAAGAAATGGAAACAGATGATCCGCTGTGACGACCCCTAACAGGAACAGCCAGAAGAAGATGATGATATATATAAATATATATATATATATATATATATATATATATATATATATATATATATATAGGTACCGTTCAAAACATCTAATACCCATAACATCTAATTTCATAACTTCAAGACCAGAGCATCTAAAACCTATAACATCTAAAACTTATAATATCGAATTTCATAACATCTAAAATGTATAACATGTAATAGTGTATCAGCACATATGTAAATGGTATACTTTAATCTGTTAATCTTGTGGTATTACTATGACATGTTGTAGTTTTCATTTCTATAGTTATTATTTATATAGTGTAGGAATTAATACTCTTTGTATAGTGTTTATTTTGCCATTCTGTATGTGTTTTTTAGGTCATACAGGTAAACGATATAGACATTATGTGTGCATTCTTTATGGTGATTGTGATACAGTGGGGTAAGGAAATTAACCTTTTCCCCCTCTAGTGCGATCTCAGAGTTGGTATATTTAATTTATGGGGGGTTGGGGGGGGGGTTCAGCAGGGCTTGACCCCCTGCAGAAACATAGTAAAAAGTGTGTTTGGTAATTTGGTGGTGTTATATGTGGAGGGGATGTTATTTTTATGTGATTTGTAGTGTTTGTTGTTCTGATTCACATTTTCGATGTTATGAAATTCGATGTTACGGGTTTTAGATGTTTTGGGTTTTAGATTATCTGGTCTCGATGTTATGGGATTTAGTTGTTTTGAAGTAGGCCCATAAATATATATATATATATATATATATATATATATATATATATATATATATATATATGCCAGCATCATCTGCAGTTGCTGGTTCTCTATCAGAATCCTTATCTGTATGTGCTGCTGTTGCTGCTACTGCTGTTTCTGCTTTTGGTTCTTGAAACTGTGGTCCTGTTCCTTGCTGTCTTCGTTGAAGTTGTTGCCTGAGAATTATATTGGGTAACATGGCACTGGCTGTAAGTATTTCAGCAGATGTGTCTTTATTGTACTGTACTGCACCTCCTGATGTGTCTAGACACCGGAATCTTTTTTAAGCAATCTAAATATATGTTTGATGATGTTCTGATATTCCTAGTTTGAGTGTGGACCTTGTTGTACCCTTGTTCATTGGGGCTGTTTGGGTTTCCATGGGTGTCATGAGCTAGGCCTCAAGTGCATAACCTGCATCCTCTACTAAATGCCCTTGAGGAAAGTCATCCCTAGCAAACCTGGTGTATAGCTTACAGGTGTGCCATATGTGAGTCATGGAAACAGCCTGTGTTACCAGCACAGACATTGTAGATGATCCTTTGGGAATTACAAGACAACCTGACAATTTATAGAGTAGAACCCTTCTCTTGATGTTCCCCAGGAAGGGCTTTTATTTCTTTGTGTGTGCAATCTATGGCCCACAACACTTCAGGGAAGCATTTTACTGCATAAAATTCCTGCATGGTTGTTTTTCTTTCCTGTGGGGGTATGTGGGAAACAGATATGATCTCTTGCATATTGTAACATTGCATTTAAAAACTGATGAATTGCTCTTGAGGCTGATGCCCATGACACCCCTAAATATATCCCCTGTGGGTCTCTGGAAAGTACCAGTAGCGACTATATGGAATACTGGACATATCTTTGTTTCCACAAGAATGGGCTTTCCAAGATTTCCCTGAGGCATTAGATGAGGGTGGCTAAGGCTGCATATTTCCCACAGTCTTTTCCCTGTAAGCCCTGTATCACTCAGCAGTTGCTGTGTCATGCAGTCCATGATAAGACAAATGGAGACTAAATTCCTTTCTTCTTCTTGCCTGAGGTCTGGTAGCAGTAGGCACAGCAGGAGCAGCAGCACCCACATTTAAAGCCTGTTACACACACAGTATAATGATAGCAGTGGCAGCCCCTAACATGTTCTTTTTCCTAAGAGTTATCATGCTGTATTCCAGAGAGTTTTGATATATAGGGAAAAAGCCTACACAGACTGCACATGATTGCTTTATAACTTCCTGAATGGCTCCTCCATATTGGATTGGTTAATTATCTTGTACAATGGCTTTTATGGTGTCAGTAGCATATTTTGCTGTTTCCCTTTGTAGCTGTTAATGAATCCAGCCCTCAATTTTTAATAATGATACTAAGTGACACAAATGACTTGAATAAAAATGGATTTGTAATAGGCTTCAGTATAACTATTAGTGCACAGAGCAAAATGGTATGCGAGCTTGTTTCCGGAATTTGTTCAAAAAGGCAATTTAAGCAAGCCAGAAGTAAAAAAAAGCTTACCTGAAATCATTTCCGGGTCTTGTGCTTTGAACTGAAGTAACTGGAGTATATCTGTAGTAGTTTAATAGTTTGCAAATGTCCTTAAGTTATCTTGTTACTTAAGAGAAAGGCAATATTAAGTCTGAACTTTTGAAAAATGTGTTCCTATTGGAGTTGAAGCTCAGGACTGGGTGTATACATACGGTTGGAATAATGAGGAAACAGCACTAAGAGACAGATGGAATAAACTGAGGAAAAAATAAATTTGGTTTTAAAACACAGGTTGTTTTTATCTGATTTGTAGTGGATGGAGCATTCCAATTACAGTCCCAAACTGTGTAGAACATAAACCTTTTCTTCTTTTCTCTTCCTTAGCATAAGACCTGTTCTTAAACACCAGTTAAGTATATGCTTAAAGCATGCCTTATTAAGAACACCCTAAGGTGTTAAGATCACCTCTAACACTAGTGACTAAAAGCAGATAGTGCCAGCCAGAAAAAAAAAGGCAGAAGGTAAAACATCTTTTGAATACTGTTAGAACTTTACTCTGCCACACTTACAATTAGACATTATGGCAGGACAGAGTATCTAACAACTTTTGCAAACTGTTTTGCCTTCAGCCAGAGAACTTTGTTTTTGTATGCTGCTACTTTCAAATGTCTGCATGCATAAATCTCTGAACTTGCATTATATTTTTGTCTAGTCCCTCATAACATTTTTGATTGTCTGGTAAACCACTGAGGACCTATAACAGTTAATAAAGCCAGGTATTAAAATGTCATATTTTTTTTGTTCCGAAAATGCCTTTTGATACAAAGCATGTTGTTATATTAACTTTGTAAGTAAATTAGAGCAATATTTAAATACTGTGTGGATTTTGATCCATTGTTACCCTGCACCTCCTTTGTTTTTGGATTTGAACCAGATTCTTAAACAAAGACATTTGGGAGGTTACTGCTCTCTGTTTGACTATGGCTGTTAAAGCTGTGCCAGCTTTCAAAGCAGGTAAACTCTTTTGAGCGTCTATACTTTCTTTTTCTTCTTTTCCCTTCTGTAACTGGTAGCTCATGGACCAGATAAATGTCCATGTTCTATAACAAATTGTAATCAGTTCTTTGATCATAATCTTCTATTATATGTTCTTGGCATGGACACGAATATCCACCTCTCAAACTTTGTTCTCAAGGTGAATTTCTTGGCATCCATGTCTGGAACATATAATAAGCTGGTTATGATCAGATATCTGATTATAATCTTCTGTTTTCTGTCCGAGAGCCAGTGAATGAAATGCTTTCACACCTTCCTTCCTTAGAGTACCATTAAAATAAAACAAGACCTAGGGTTGCAGTCATGGAAGTATGCTAATTGCAGACATTTTAGGTCTGCTAAATCATTCCCAGGCAAGTTGTATATCTCGTAATGATGCCTATAAATTGAGAACTGTAGTGGGTTTCCTCAGGGTGTTCCAATTTCCTCCCACATTACAAAGACATACATCTGGAGAGTTTCTCCCCGGGCCTCCGCTGAAAATTGGCTTCATTCCAAGTTGGACTTTCCCAGTAAACAAATGTTAAATAAATAAATAAGGAGCAGCACTAGTGGACGTCATACTCATAAGTATTAACAAAGTTATTGTGCAGATTATTTCATTACTGAATCTGTGTGAAGTATTTGCAATAATTCCACCAATGTTATTGGAAGGGCAGCTCAGGAAGACAAAGGTGTAAATGATATATGGTTCTGTAATATGGAGTATTTTTAAACTCCCTAGAATAAGACATTCTTCAGGACAGAGCACAACTTAATGTGATCAATATTAAACAAGAAAGCAAGCTGATTAGAAAAAAAAATAAGGCACGCTACAGCAGTCTAATAAACCTGGAGCACAATGAACCACTGTGGAAAAATGATGACATAGCTTTAGCACTGCAGGCCCAGTTAAGGTGAAGATAAAGTGGACAGTTTAAAAAACTACCATTGGGTAAACTACTTGAGGGTGACTAGGCTGTTTAAAGAAATCCATGATCTGATTACCTTCACTGAGCAGAAATGGATAGTTATTTACAATCCTCAAAGCCAGATAGATAAGATGAGCATGCAAGATCACACAATGCTGTAAGACTAATAAAAGGCCCTGTCACTTCATCTTTAAATTTTTATTCTCTGTTTTAAAGTCAGATCATGTGTAAAGAGTTAGAAACCTCAAATAATATCAAGACCAAGACTGCAAGCAAATATGTAATAATGGTTTCAGACGATAATGCAAACATTTTTCACAGTGTGAATGCCCAGGAAGCTTTCTTACAAAGAATCAAGGGCCTGAATCATAAAATAACTAGAAAGGTCACCTCAAGGTCTTGTCCCTCTTCTTGGTATCATACAGGCTATTGTGAGGTGATCTCTGTCTCTCATACAGAGCCTCAACATACCTTATCATGTCTGTCCTACTGCACATATACAATTACAACAGGAGGATAAAATCTTTCACAAGCAATCTAAATATCTTTTGTAGCATAAATAGAACATGTTTGAGGGATATATGCATATCACAGAGAGTAACACTTCTGTTATACTATTCAAACATAATCTATACGAATGGATGGGTAGCCACAAATTCACTCCTGTTTTAGCACCCTCATCCTTCATGGAGAGGGACAACATGAACATCTCTGGTTTATTTATTCTTAAAATATAAGGGCTAAAAATGTCATAAGAATGTATAGTTAGATTTCTAAATATCGTCACAGTTCAATAGCCTAATAAATACCTATAAACGTATACACCTAGACTTTAATTCTCAGCTATGTATCTTTGTCACCCGGACCTGTCATAACAGGGAATTCTACAAACTTTGACCTACCAGCTGAAGCAAATGCTGGAGTGCAAAACCAGGCTGTTGAAATTAGTAGAAGCTGACCACCAACATATCAGAAAATAGAAAAAAAACTGATAAAACAGGGTTCATTGGTACATACTAGCCATGCAGTCCAGGAGTCCACTGAGGAACATAGCTCAATTGCCAAAGAGCATTGTCTAAATGTCTTACTCATGACCACACATTAGGTGCATTGATGTTGAGCGAGTCAAACTACGCACTACAGAAGATATCTCATTAACAACTTATAGCCTTCATCATTTCAACTAACTGCCAGGGAACTGATATGAAAAGTTAATACCAAGTCTTTACCATACCTACTTTACCACCAGGGGGTAAAGGGATCCAGGGGAAGAGACATATTATGCCATCACTTTGCCCTCATGAGACTGTCAAAACTTAAGTTGTTCAAATCTGCTACACATCCATCAAATAAAGTTGCCCTTCCTGGAAAGGGAATAGTCATCAGAAGGTGAAATGGGGATAACATCCATTTACTTGATATTCTACATGGGCATGTGAATGAATAAGAGGTAATACAGTGATCCTTTAAGAATGCAGACCTTCTCAAAATGTTACCAGAAGATATAGGAAATGGCCCTCTATGAGATGCAAATGAGAGACTGATTCTTAATATATTGCTATTTTGATAATATGCATACATGCGTGCATGCTAAATCTGGAGCTGGTTAGAACCTTGATATGTGACACCCAGTTTATTTAGATTGGTAGAACACAAGGGTCACTTAACTGTGCAGGAGAAGTCATTCAAACTTTCTTGCATGATGTCATAACTGAAGTCAACACTTCAATTCAGTGATACAAAAATCCAAACTGTTTGCAATTCTTCTTACTGGCTTCCCTACATGATGTCATCACTGAATTTTTGAAGCAAAAATTCTCGGATCTTCTTTCAACATATTTTATTTTATTCTCCCACATCATTTGCTGGTATTTTTTTAGACCACAAGGATATATGGCCATGGTGGTGCAACGGTCAGCATTGCTGCCTCACAGCAAGAGGTTCTTTCGTTCGATTCTCGGCCAGAGTTCCTCATGTGCAGAGTCTGCATGTCCTCCCTGCGGCTGCGTAAACTATAAAGACATGCAGGTCTGTGGGTGTGCCTTCTATGAAGGTTGGGCATCAGGCTTGCACCTTGGCACCATAAAAATCCACTGCCAGTCATTAGTGGACCGGTGATCCACTGTGGCGACCCCTAACCGGGAAAAGCCGAAAAGACATTCCCCCAGATTCACAAATCCTCTGTGTAAGACTTAATAAGTCTAACTCAGAGGCTGCAGTTGAACGGTATGACGTCAGTGTGCCATGAATATGCATGAGGGCACCCTGACCCAACCGTAAGTCTTACACGGACCGTGTAAAAAAGCAGGGGGCATGTCCGACTGCTGAGCAGTCTAAATGTCCACACTCCTGCAAGTGTTGAAAATAAAAGCAAATAAACAAGAGCGAGTCCGCTCAAATGTCCCTGCACCCAACACCTCACTGTCTGATATTGTAAACCCCCATCACAGTTCTAAAATGCATAACATTCATTTTTTTTTTAAATTCCCAAAATAGCTGCCCGTATTTGCCTGTGTGTGCATGGGTGTGCCCATTGCTTAGCTACAGTTAGCAATTCTGACATGGAAGAGCATAAGAAAGAATGTTTATGCAAATCACACGAAATAGCAATAGCATAATGGTAGTGCGTTCGCACAAAAAAGAGGCATTCACGGCTTGAGTCCCACCACTCCCTTTCGTACTTATTTTTTAAATCAGTATATGGAATAATACCCAGCATATATGTTTAAACATAACTAAAAAGCAGTGAAATGGCCAATGTATCAGTGAATAAAATAAATATTTTAAAGGATCCAAATATAAGATTGCCCGCAGTTAAGCAGCGCTTCACCCAGCACAATATAGTTGCCCATAACTAAATCGCACTTTACCCAGCGCAATGTAGGTGCCCATAGCTAAATCACGCTTTACCCAGCGCAATGTAGGTGGCCATAGCTAAATTGCGCATTACCCAGTGCAAAATAGTTGCCCAAAGTTAAATAGCGCTTTACCCATCGCAATCGGTTTGCGAGGAGGTGCGAGCCGCGCCAACCAGTGCACTGTCAGGCAACATGGATCAACGTAGAGCAAAGTTGCTTAAACACAGCCACACCCCCTAAAGTGTCTGGACAGTAGTAAAATAAAATGCAATGATAAGTTTGAACTCAGGACACCGTGCACCATAATCAAAGTACTGAACCAGTAAGCCACGACAGCTTAGGCAAAACATGCACTGTTAACATATATATAGTAATAAATGTTTGATTAACCATTGCTAAGTATGTCTGCAGTCAGCCGAGAATATTCAAAAATGGCCAATCACAGAAAAATGCAGGAAATGCGGCATATTTAAGCCGCATAGGCGGGAATACTCGCCATAACAGATTGTAGCTCCAATCTGCAGTTAGAATGTCTGGTGCTGGAGAGGGAACACGCTTTAGAGCGCAACGCTGGGGTATTGAGGAGTCAAAATATATTGTTTAGCTCCTAGTCCATCGGCATGAGACTCGACTCCTGCAGGGCCAGTTCCAAGGAATGGAGTATAAAGCGGAGGCTTGGAACCAGTTGGCTCACGCACTCACCAGTGCCACAGGCGTCCCTCGGACTGGTGAGCAGGTCCATCACCACCATGCAGACGTGAAGAGGTGGACGCGGGACCTTCTGAACCAGTGGACCCAGAAGGCCGTCAAATGCAGGATGCCACACTACTAAGTAGGTAGCCATGGAATGCAGTATGTAAGAGAAGCTAATATAGACTAAATAATGGATAGGTATGTCTCAATATCCTTTTATTTACTCCACAGCTGCAGGTGCTCGCGCTATGAATCAGCAAGCCTATGCAGATAGGCTGCTAAGGCTGTGTCACCAGGCAGGTTAGTAAATATTCTGCATGTATTGTTACATGATATATGTGAGTGAGCATGAGAAAAGTGTTTAAGCCCAATAATACAGCAATAAAATGTCCTGATAAATCCTCTGCATGTACTGGCCAGTGAGCCAGAAATAGAGTGTACTAACCCACCAATCAAGGTAAAATAAATCTGGAATACTATCCCTGCATGTACTGTCATTACATATAAGTGAGCAGGCCTGAAAAAGATTGTTGTAACCTATCAAGAAAGGTATACTATGTCCTGAATGTCTTCCGTATGCACTGTAATAGCAAGTAAAGGAGAGAGCCTGTAGAAAAGAGTGTTCAATGTAATTAATAAAGGTATAAAACTTGGAGTGTGTCTGTGTCACTTACTTTGAAATGTTGTTGTACCCTTGCAATAAAAAATAGTACTGTTGCAATAGGTGCTGTCAACCCACAGTTGTGCAGTCCCATAGGGAGTGGATGAAGGAAGTGGCAGTAGCTGTGAAGTATAAAACATTCATTCCCTGAATAAATCCTCTGCATGTACTGTTACATATCATAAGTCAGATAACCATGAATAGAGTGTAGTAACCCATGAATAAAGCAAAAACATGTCTGGAATATCTCTGCATCCACTGTCATAGAAAAAACGTGAGTGAGCCTGTAAAACAGTCTTGTAACCTATCAATAAAGGTATAACATTTCCTGAATAGGTCTACTGTATGCAGTGTAATGTCAAATACAGGAGAGAGCCTGTAGAAAAGAGTTTTAATGTAAATAAGAAAGGTATAATACTTGCAGTGTGTATGTGCCAGTTACTCAGAAATGTTGTTGTACCCTTGCAGTGAAGAAATGTTACTCTGTTGTAGTAAGTGCTGACAACCCCCAGTAGTGCAGTCCCATATAAAGTGGATGACGGAAGTGCCAGTAGCTGTGAAGTATGCAACAGTCCTAAACAGTTGTGAAATGGCTGACATGCATAGGTAAATCTGGCACACGAGTAACCTGTCAAGGTGTACCCCAGAAATGTTAGTGTGCTACCTGAAAAGTAGTGTTGTGTAGAAAACAAGTGAAAAAGCCATGTGAACACATCCAGATGTGCAGATACATAAACAAGTCAATTTAATAGAAGTATGTAGCAGTAACATCTGCATCCTGGACAGTTACCATGTCAGATATAGTCCAGATATATCATGAAGTAGCAAAACCCATAACGAAATCAAATGCATGTTGCCTAGTGTAAGAATACATGTAGGGGATATACACCTGCAGTCAACAGGAATGTAGAGTACAGCGAAAGTATAAATAAGATGTTAATGGAGGTTTCTTTTTACACCCTACCCCATGTGTATAAACAATGCAATACCACACCTCAATGGGTATGTCTAATGTCATAACATTTGTTGGGACATATGTCGTATTGTTATATAACATCTGCACTTACTTTGATGCATGTCCCCTGTTAAAACCCCACAAACTTGGTGGCTTGTTGCCACCAATCATCCCTGCATGCTGTTGGAATGTCCAGTGTCATTCAATACATGCTTGTTGTTCCACTGTTGTAACCCTGGTGTGTTGGGTTAATGGGAATATTACTGCATGCTGTTACAACTAACTTGGAATGCTGTTGTCTATGTTGTAGTTAAACACACCTAATCACAGAACGTATGGGAAGGCCAGTCCCAGCAGACCCACCTGTCCCTCCTCAACTGGCAGTTGCACCTGGCAACAGCAGGTCTGGTGTCCAGCCCGGGCCACCCTCCTCCGTAGGTCCTGTGCCACCTTCGGGTGGAAGCATGCAGGGGATGGGGCTTGCCCCCCCCTGCAATCATGGGCGGAGAAGGGCCTCCTGTCACACTCCGAAGGCTCCGGGTTGTGGTGCATAGGGAGATCCAGCGTTTAGTCACTGATCCCCTACACCAGCTCAAGGCGAGAGTGGTGTGACTCACGGGTGAGCCTGCCCCTCCTACGCAGCCACCAGCATAGCGACCCTCGGGTCTGTGAAGGTCCAGTGGTGACTGCCCATGGGTGGGGATCTCAGTCCCACTGTTACCATCTGTGGGCTCATGGGCTTGCGATTAACAAACATCCATCCCCGTCAATTGTGTTCACCCACCCCATGTGTCATACTCTGCCCCTGTATGCGTCTTGTTTGTCTTGTCTGTTTATCTACCCAACCTACCTCCCCAAATATACCTACTTCCTCTACCTCACTTTCCACTCTCCCCTGAAGAAAAAAAAAAAAAGGGCAATCTGTACCCAAAAAAAAATTGTGCCCCATACATAGCTTCCCATTTCGCACACATGTCCATTAGACATGTACACTGATAATTCTAACTGGCAGTACAACAAACTATGTTGACCTCACCCCTCCTCAGGGGTGGAAGGTTTCAAATTTCACTCCAAATTTCCAACATATGCACAGCTGTTGCTGGTAAAGAAATGGGCAGCTATGGACTTTCCCTACACCTGTCCTGCACATCCTGAGCATGTTTTCCAACTGTCTTTCCCTCTCTGTGCCCCCTTTTTCACCACTTTCCTATCTCCCCATTTTCTTTTCTTTCAAAGAAATTAGCGCGGGGGTTAGCGGGAGTAAGCACTTTTAAGCAGTAGTAAGTGGGATTAAGCGAGTGTGCGCATGTGTGTGCTTAGCTAAGCATTGCTAAGCATCACGCAAACCCGTGCAAACCCACTTACAACTGCTTAAAAGTGCCTTAGTCATTCTAGGTCAGGGCCCTTGTTCTGCTCAGCAGCAAAATTAAAATACGTTTGTCAGTCTCGAACCCCAGACCTTGGACACATAAGACTGCATGAAGTACCACTAAGCCACAACAGATATACAGTAATGTTGTGCTGCAAAAAATATATCATTTAATACACTGTGTGACTGTAAAGGAAATATAGGAAGGCCATAACACAAAGCCTGTTCTGTGGATCTTTACCAGCAATTATTGTGGGATTGCATTACATGAGTGTGATGTGAGAAGCAGCCAATCAAGCAGAAAATAATGTTGCAGAGGCACTTTACAACCCCCACACAGTATCATTGCAGCACATACACTGGCATATCTGAGTAGGGCAGAGGCCATACCTCCTAACCCAGTCAATTTTCCAGGGATGTCCCTGATTGTGAAACATATTTTAGTCCCTCAGAATCCCACAGAATAGTACTGACGTCAGTCAGAATGGTGGGCTATTACACAATAAATACTGACAATAATTACAGTGGACACTGCTTGTATGTCATGAAAGGAGTACTAATCCATATGCACTGCTTCACTGAAGTACACACCTACTGTTCCTATTATGTGTAAGGTGTACCTCACATTCAACTACATATCCATGACACCATGCAAAGATGTATGTGACTGTTCCAGAGGCCCAAACACACAGGCATATAGGCTATACTGCTGTTACACACTCTGCAAATAGCTTTCTAAGGCCCTCCCCAAGCATACCAGTATGTAGGAGTATAACACAGAAATACTAATGGATGTATCCATGTACTGGTAGCAACCGACTATAACAATGCCATTGTAACAGTGCTGAAAACATCTGTGAGTTGCACAGACAAAGAATGATAGTGTAACATCTGGCTACCAACTGGGTAAGTTCACAGGTGGGAACCATGCAGACAGACAACCTGCCCTGATAAACACACAGGTACACACCAATCCTGCAAGTCCAGTAAGATAGTATTCACACATTAATGCATAATGCTCTCAGTATGTAAGCCTCCCCCCCAATTAAAAGATATGTGTGCGTTTAGGGTCACCAACTGTGTAGGTAAGCATACTCAGTACAGGAATTGTCCAGTTGTCCTGCGAACCCTGTGCTAATGTCAACAGTAAAAACACATAACCCTGCAGAAGTCAGTACATTAATATTCCCAGTATAGTCACATAAATGTTGTGTAAGCATTTGTAGTGGTGAGTAAAACTCTACACTGATAGCTTAGTGCTGGACGTGGCAACAGTCAGGTCTGAGTACAACATGTATAGCACTGTCTACACCTCTAGCTTCATTCATAAGACATATACCTACCGTCTGACTTAGACAACAGTCTCCACAGCAAACAAGCATGGGCCCCACTCTGGATATCTGAAAGGGCTACACCTACATACCTTAGCAATTTATAGCATTGGGTTGCTATGACAGTGAGTACTGCAATTACCACTCAGCAGGCTGTATGCATTTACCAAATGCTGGCCAACAATTGGTGCAGAGGGCATCACATGTACATGTGCAGATACCTATAAAAGCAGATAGGACTTGCTATCCCCACATGCAATCATTACACTGCAAGTTGCACATAGCAAGCCGGAAAAAAAAACAAAAAAACAGTATGTTCCAGTACACAAAGAAAGAATTTACATACACAGATGGTCCCAGAAGTGACATACAGGTGTGTAACAGTTTGTAGTTACCGACAGGTAGTAGATGGTTATGGTTAGTACTGTTGATCCTCTGATACATGCATATGTTGTAACAGTAGGTATGTATGCACTGATGCCTTGCATAAGTATTGCCATGGAGAAATTGTTGGGTAGCTGTGTGCAGTGGGACATAAGTGTGACAGTTGTAGGTCAGCAGTACATGTCAAACATCTGCACATGTTATCTATGGTCTGTATAGTACTGCATTTAATGGCAGTTTTGGGGAGTATTGCAAACACCTAGATAAATTTGGATGTCACAGAGTAAGACATGCATGATAGTCACATAATGTGTAGCTTAGCATTGGCAACCGCTGTAGCAGGCTAACATAGTGATGTACCAGTTGCAGCTATGTATACCCTTGTACTATTACTGTATGCACACATGTGACAACTGTCCTACCTGTAGCAAGGCCCAACAGGTCATCCCTGAGGTGTATGGACTTACAACATTGTGGACCTTGTGTCTGTATGGCACACACATATGTTGAGATACATGTGTGTCTGATTTATGAGCATCTGAACATGTGCATAGAGCAAGGGACATACTACAACTGTTTGTGAAAGGCAGACATTTAGATGTTGGTGCAGGTTATGTGCATATATCTATGTAGGTTGTACTGTGTGTCAAAGAAGACAGCATACAGTGTTGACATATGACATGTGTTGTTAAAACGCCATGGGTATGCTTTGTTAGGTATATAGTCTCCCAGATATGGGTTCCTGCTAAACATATATGGGCTGAGAACACCTACCATGCATTCTGCACAAGACTGTGCAATATCATTACATAACTGTATCCCCCCTCAACCATAGCATTACTGATATTCCCACCATGAAAGGTGGGCTGTATATGTGCTAATATGCATATCAATGTGTACACCAGTGGATGTTGAAATGTACGCCCCAGCTGAATGTTGTACATGTATTGCCATCCCTGTTGTTAAAAGCCCTGTACCCATGAACTAACACATAGGTGGTAGTGTACTCAACACTGAATGTGTGATAAGAGACTACAGGACACAGGTGGACAGTAGTGTCCCTAATGATGATCAAACTGCCACACTAGTCATGTAAAACTAGTACAGTCCATATGTCGTCAGTAAATTTGTGTCATCCATGGAAACAGAGGTCAGGGTTCCACTCCACTCATCAGTCATAACACCCATCATAGAGTACAATGCCCCTGTTGGTATGTACCTCAGAACACATATATAGCAACAGTAGATGCCAGACACATACCTCACAAAGAGTGGTACTGGATTACAACAGATGCCCTATGCTGACTGTCTTACCAAACCAATTGTACACTGTGTCGCATACCGCCTACCCAGAGGCCACCCCTGGCCAACATACAAAGCTATGGCAAACCCACAGGTGTTGGACATGCCCCATGTAAACAGATGGAGCACCAGACAAGATACACACTCTACTGCCCAACACCTTGTAATGTAAAAAGAAGAACATGCTTGACTGGTACATCATCATCACAGACACATACCATATTGTCGAACCAACCAACTATCAACAGCATGTGAAGGTCCTCATTAGCAGTTGCCATCAATAACCATGATGATTTCATGTGAGATAGGAAACACAATCTGGTAATCACCCCTGTGGCTCTGCATGACAGGGGCACAGGAACCTACATTACATGTGTGTTGTAGTGCAGGGTACCATATGTCTATGCTTCCATAGGCCCTATGGATAACAGCCTATCAGCTACCTAGGACAGGATACACACATGCATGTACCTGTTGCAACACATGCTATGTGAGGTTGACTGTGTGTGATGGAGAATGTGTATGTGAATGTATCAATGATGTGTATATGTGTGATAGCCTTATTGGGAGTCTGTGTATACCATGGTATGTAGTGTTGTAGCTCTAATCCCATCCAAAGGTCCATATGCTATTGTCAGGGCTGAAAATCACTATGGCATACTTTGTGATGTAGTCACATGCTGTTGAATGGAGTGTGCCTTTGTAGGCTAAAGCAGTACATGTATGCTTATTGATTGTTAACACTAGTGAATACAAGTCACGTATGGACTGTAGTAGTACCTGAAGCTGTATGCCTCAACTGCAGTGTGGTTTATATCCACATGGCTTGGTAACACACTTTTGTTTGTTACCTGTAGTACACACACATCACATACCTCAGGCATGAGGTCATATATGTGCTGACACACAGTAATGTATGATACACAGGTAATTGTAATCTGGGTTGCCATACCCTTGTGTCATTTAGATATGTCTGATGTGTGTGTGGGTATGCCTGTAACATGTCCTCGGTGGTATGTGTGTCACAGGGTATGGGTGCGTATCCAGCAACATGTGTACTGTAGTACAGCAGTATGCCACCTATAGTGGTGAATGTGCACATATGTTACTGAGGGGTTTGCTATCAACAAGTAGTGCGGTGTACTGCTAGTACCGTAACTGATAGATTTAAATGGATGACAAATGTCTGTATGCATTAGCTTCATATACACCTCCTGTGGCTAGGTGTTGCATTGTGTCACATACAGTGTGCCGTGTACTGTTGTACTGTCCTACATATTGGTTTCACTTTGTGGGTGTGCAGAACATGGTTTTGTATTTAGCATGTGTCAGGCAGTTGTGGTCTTAGCAGTCATATGTGTTATTAAAAGTGTGTATCTGCTGACAACCAATAGGTTGCTATATATGGCATTTCAATGATGTCTGTACATTAGAATGTTGAGTGTGCAGCATGTCTTTTTCACAATTACTGTTTAATTGTCTTCCAGTGTTATGGTACATAACCGAAAGCCATCATATTCCCCTGAGGAGGAGGATGTCATCAGAGATGCACTCATCCAACATTATAATCTGCTGTTTTCAAGATCCTGCCAGGACCTGCATGGTCACACTGCACTGTGGCAGGATGTTGTCTGTTGGGTGAATGATGTAAGCATGCATAACTGGACCTATGAGCAGGTACGCCATCACTGCAGTGATTTAATCAGACATGTCCGGCAGCATGCCTCCAATGTCCACAGGCAACAGCTTACCACAGGTGGTGGTGCTGCCACACATCCCCCCTCACTAGAGTGGAAGAGCTGCTCCTCAGCGTGGTGGCTCCTGGCCAACTGTTACAACAAACCTGTGTCATCATGGAGGCCGGAGTCATCCAGCACAGCGAGCGTGCAGTTAACATGGCATATCCATAGACCACTGTCATCCAAAGTGTTGTAATATGCATTAATCAGATGTGTACTGTGTATGCAGAATATGTGGTGCCTGGTGTCATGAAATACTGATAATGCAGGACATTATCTGTATGCCTGTGACTGTCACCCCATGTACTACTGTAGAATTGCTGACTCACAGCAGCAATGCCATAGTTGTTGACACTGACATACTGTCTCATATCCTTGCAGGTCCCTCTGGTGTGATAGCAATACAGGAGACCCATGCTGGTGAGTGGGCTACAGTCAATGTAGCATATGACATCTGCATGTCATAGGAGAGTTGTAGGTCATATACACATGTCAAACACCTACGCATAGTGCATGTTCTGCATGTTCTCTGTGTGACTATGCAATTCACAATGACATGAGTAGCTGACTCATACACATGCAACACACAGAGCATCACAAACAAGTGGGGTACACTGTAGTGGACATTGTATAGGCATCGTCAATACACATGCACACAACACACACCACTTTGTCATATGCAATATGTGTTAATATGATACACATGGCGTATGTAGACACCTGCTGTAAGGTCGTACTCCAGTATCTCATATGTGATCAACACAGCACACATACTATACTTGGGGGTAGAGCCCTATCATGGGGCACTGTGACATGTGTCAACACACAACACAGTCATGTTAGGCAATGTTCCCTACTAAACACCTGACATGCCCATGCAACGACTGTCTGTGAACTGTTTAATGTAGCCTAAGTGGTGCAGGTCAGGTACAGCAAGATAGTTGCCAGTGTGACATGCATCAGTGTCCTTGAGTGACCACATGATGCTGCCTGATGATGGCCCATGGTACTACACTACATCCAGTTACAGTACTTGCAGTACTACACATAGCATTCATCCTTAGACACCTGACAGTTGTATGCATCCGGACATGGTTTGTATAGCTATGAGTGATGGTGCACATGACATTGGAAAGTGTTTCAGACTTGCAGTGCAATGTTGTGTCCATGTACACATTGTCTACCAGGGTGAGGGCAATCAGTGAACAACACACATGCATCAACGACATGTATACTGTTAACTACAAGGACTCTGCCACGTACATTCACTATGGACGCCATGCACCTGTCACCCCTAGGCTTTCACAGACTGCCTTAGGCTCTTGACACACACATAGTGGCTGTTTGAAGCAAGGGTCAGAAGTCATAACCACAGCCATAAATGTTACAGGGTACAGGAAACGGAGAGTGATGGTGCTCAACAACTGATGTCTAACCCTCAGAATGCATGCACTCAGGACTCACATCTGTATGGAATCTGTCGATATATGTGCAGTAACAGACACCTGGTTCAGGCTCACAAAAGCACAGCAGCACTAACAGGTTTTACGTCATACCATAGTTTTCAGACACAACACTCGGACTGGACAACAACAATGGGGGGAGGTATCCATATACAGTATTCATGCACACACCTCCAGGTTGGTAGCAGTGCACAAAGCATTGGGGAACGTACATGTGCAACTGAGAGTGTGCAACACTGCATTTCAGTTTGTAGACTGTTACAGACCACACTCCCTAACCTGGGTACAACACTCATTATTCCTGGGAGCACTGGGGAATGTGAAGGTCTCACCAAACACCATTATATTGTGTGACTTCATATACACAAACATTGACTGGGTATACTACTCAAGCACTGACACCCTCGCACAACAGTTGCTAGGATTGTTACACTCAAATGCTATGGCAGACCTGGTCAACACACACACAGGGGGTTAAACCATGTGGGACCTGATCATCACCCACATGGGGACTCTATGTTCCACAACAGAGGTATACCTGTCATTGTTAAGGTCAGAACATACATTCATCTCACTAGACATACATATCCCACACACACATCCTATGTGATCTCAGTGACGTACTTCTCATGAGCGAATGTCACACTTGTGCAAACTGAGGTGGTATCCGTCAATGACCCTGGGACAGTGTTAATTATGGCTCAGACCACTTCATACTTTACAAGCCCATTCTATGGACAACTACTGAAATGCAAGGATCATGCTATGCCAGATAACTACAAGACTCACTCCTCCAATGGCAGGGGACCTGTCTAGTGGACCACGGCCATTACTGATATATACAGGGACAGGAGGAGGCTACTACATTATGGAGCACAATCACAATCAGGAAGGCATCTTTGATCAGTACTATGGTATAGCTACGATCACTTGTTGATTCATCTAAGGCCCACTTTTAATGGACACTTGCAACAGACACTATGGACAATCACAAGGCCTTATTTAGTTATGTCAGGGACCAGGGTGGGAACAGATATGCTGTGAGTTACTGCATAATTACAAATGATACAGTGAACCCACTGACACTGCAAACATCCTGGACAACAGGTTCAGTGGGAATGTTTCCCCACCATCCCCCCTGAAGTGCACGTCCATCACAACAGGGTGTAGCCTCCCTGACATCACAGATGAACATGTGTGTGCTTCCCTCTCCATAGCAGACAACACAGCATCAGTGGGACCAGATGGTGTCCTGGACTGTGGCATACACGAGATTCATGGCAAACTCCACACTCACATTATGTCACTGTTCAATATCACAGTTACTACAGGATATGTACCCATGGAATGGCATACAGCTATGGTGTACCTGCTCCACAGTGCTGGTGGCACAAGGGACCCCGGACATTATCCCAATATTTGCCTAACTATCCTGGTCTGCTATGCTATGGAGTGTATCATCATGCAACACATACACATACACACTGTGAGCCTACAGACACTGGATCCTACACAATTTTGTTTTGTTGTTGGCATATCTTGCCTCTTGCAGCTGTTTGATGTCTTTAAACAGTTAACAGGTCCATAGATGTGCACAGGGTTGTCCACACAGCTGTCCACACAGCCTACCTGGAGCCTACCTGGAGCTCGCACACCAGTTCTACACAATAACCCACTTGGCCTTTATACATTAGATCACCAGATTCAATATCAACACATGTGTCACAAGATGGATTGCTAACTGGATCATGGATAGCACACACGTGGTCAGTATTGTAGGTGCCATGTCTGACTATACACCAGTTGCACGTGGCATCCCACAGGGCTCAGTCCTGGGACCTCTCTTGTTCTATATATATGTCTGATACATACTGGCTAACACAGGAGGAATATGGCTGACCATGTTTGCAGATGACTGCAAACTGTGTGCCATAATCGACTCCACAGCTGGCACAAGCATCCTCAGAGAGGGTCTCACAGAGATGGATGACTGGTGCCAGAGCCTTGGCCTACAGCTACCTTCCTTTAGATGCATAGTCATCACCTTTGGTAGTAACATCATGCACACACATTACCACATAGGTGATGATACATCACGTACAGTGTGTGTGATTTGGGGACATGAATACTCAGTACTCTCGCCTTTGACATTCACGTTGCCAATGTTGTTGGACACACCTTCTATTTAGCCAACCTTATCCCATACGGTTTTACATCCAGATCAGGTGGGGTCATTGTGACCCTATAGTCATCAGGCACATGCTTGGTTACAATGCCCCATTTCGGATGTACCTTACCCAACACCTGCAGCAACTGGAATGTACACAGATTTACATAACCATGTGGATCTAGGGACTCACACAGATGGTATGCACAGTTTGGCAATGGTGACCCCAGCTCTCCTCAGTTGCTTACTGCCTACTTGGATGCAGTCTGTGCCTTTTGTTTGAAGCTATGTCCATCACAGCATTGATGGATAGGCTCCACATGAGGATATCAAAGTCCCTTACAGCTACATGCTCCAGGGACAGGTACGTGAGCAATGATATTAATAGGACATGCTGTAGGGGCATATTACCTTCACAGAGGCTCCACTCACTCGGGAATGTGATCACAGTCCCGCATATGCACAGACCCACGCTGACCACCTACAGGTGACATCTTCACAGGTGGATGGGTGATCGTATGTTTAGCCCTGGGATATGTTATGGGTCCTTGTTAGACAGAGGCAGAATGAAATGAACATATGTAAGATATCTTGTGTGACCTACTATTAACAGGCACAGTCTACTGATCTAGCGTGGTTGCAGAATACAAACACACTGTGGCTAGGCTTCTAAATACCCTAGGGCAGATAGCTTAGTGTCAACCTCTGAACCTATGCTAATGTTCGGGATGCACATTGTTCAGTGATGGTACTGATTGGAGGTTTTCTTTCTTCTTTGCTTTACCACTTCCTATGAACAGCCTAGGTTTCTGCATTGCATATTTGACTGTGACAGGATTTCACTGCATTATATTGTGTCTGTTGTCATATCACTGTGTGCACATGGTGGATTGGTGAATAGTGCAACGTTCCTGGATTGACACATGCAACTGAGGGGTATGTGTGGCCCACTGCTGTACTCAAACTTGCCCTAAGTGTGTGAGCATGCCCAGTTCAGACTTTCAGTGTTTTGTTGCCTGACATTTGTCTCATAGTTTTGCCCTAAGTGTGTGAGCATGCCAAGTTCAGACTTTCAGTGTTTTGTTGCCTCACATTTCTCTCATAGTTCCAAGTGTGTGAGCATGCCCAGTGTGACCTTGCAGTATGTTGCTGTCTGAGGTCCACTAAGTTTGTTGATGTGTGTGAATATTACCAATTTTAACATTTATACTATATGTGTGTTGAATATCAGGTTCTATTATTACTGCAGGCCTCACCTATGTGTCTTAACTCAACAGGGATTATGCTATGCCTGCAAGGTTTCCATGAGATACTTAGCATTGACTTATCAACATTCTTTCATACAAGCTGACCATTGACATACTGTCATGGTTTAGTGGTTCTGTACTCTGACTATAGTGTACTGCATCCTGGGTTCGAGGACTGTCCCATTTTCATACATGCCAGAACAGACTGCTTCAAGAAATGTGAAGCAAATATGGACTTGTTAACCTACTTTTGATGTACTATACCCACATTTTACCAGACTTGCACAACATTGCTCAATGTTGCCTATCATTGCTGGACAGTGCAAAATATTATTGTACATTGCCTGTAGTTGTGCTACTTAGTGTGTGCAGTTTTCTTTACATATACTAAATAGTGGTGAGAGCTGTTTAGCAGTGCTTTATATTGCTTAACACATAGCAATCATGTGTCAGGTGGTGCTCCAGGGCTGCCTATGTCGGATGCACATTTTACACTCCCTATACATGTTTAACAGGTAGTGTCAAGTTAGGCATCACTTTTACTATATGTGCGAGTCAGAGAGAGGTATCATTTCCAGGGTTCCTACTGAGCCAGTGTATATGCTATGCATTGCCTCTTTGCCAAGGCCAAAGCATACTGGGCATGTCTCCTTCTGCCTACTGGGGCAGGCTCAGGTTGTTCCTCCTCCGAGTCATGGTCTGCCTGTGATGGCCTTGGCAATGGTGGGGGCTGTTGTGCCTGGCTCTGTGCTGCTCCAGCTGCAGCTGTTTTCACAGGATCATATTGTGTAGCATAGCACATACCATGACTATCTGGGTACATGTAGTTGGTGAGTACTGCAAGGCTCCACCAGATGTGTCCAGGCACCAGAACCGCTCAATTACATTTCGTGTTTGTGCATGTGCCTCATTATGGCATTCCTGTTCAGGTGTGTGTGCATTTCTGATGGGTGTCAGCCATGGCTCAAGTGCATATCCAACATCCCCCACTAGGTGACCATGAGGGATGTCCCCATTGTCAAATGTCTGGTACAGCTGTGTCAGATGCCAGATATGGGAGTCATGGTAGCTTCCAGGGTAGCCAGCACACACATTCATTATTATGCCCTGGGCATCACACATGACCTGGCAGTTGATGGAGGGGTAACCCTTGCGGTTGTAGTAGACCCTACCCTGCTCACCGGCTGTTGCTTTGATGCGAATGTGCGTGCAGTCTATTGCACCCACTACCTCAGGGTATTCCGCTATTTGCTGGAAGAGACGCATATTGCTGGCCAATATCTCACAGGAATTGGGGAAATATACATGATCACCGACGTGCTGCCATGGCATTCAGGAACTGGTGCAGTACCCTAGATGCTGATGCCTGTGAAATCCCCATCATATCGCCAGTTGGTCTCTGGAAGGTACCTGTTGCTAATATTCTTAGATCAACACATACCTTGGTTTCCACTGAGATGGGTTCCCCTCTGTTAGTTTTGTGTGTGAGGTGTGGCCTGCACAGCTCAACAATTTGCTGCATGAGGTCTCTGTCTACTCTATAGCGCTCCACTATCTCCAGCTCATGCAGCCCCTGGTAGGTTACCCTAGGCCTGTACACTCTTCTCCGTCTCCTCACTGTGAGTTGCTCAGCAGCATTTGCATTGTCACCACCCTCAGCATGTTGCATATGTCGCCTTGTGACAGCAATGGCAGCCCCTAACATTTCTTTGTCTCAGTACAGCTTTTTCAGTTTTCACTTCTATTAGCTTACTGCAGTGTTGCAGTGTGTCTGAGAAAAACATACTGGAATGGTTTTTGCTGAGTTTTAAGTGCTGGGCTGGGCTAGTGTACTACTTGTGTAATTGCCTGATTCTGATTGTTTTCATCTGCTAGCTCTGCTAGTACTCCCTGGTTAACTTCCTACTATTTATTGTGCTTCCTTTTCCCTTTCTGTTTCCTCAGGGGGCAGTGCCGTACAAACAAGTGCAAACACGCGCACACCAGCTCATACGCACGCACACATGCTTACATGGACTAAATCTTGCTTATTCTTGTTAAAACACGCACACACCAGTGCAAACACGCTTACAAATGTTTACACAGCCTTACATATGCTTACTCAAGCCTACATGCACACACACACGCTTACACACATGCACACTGTCTTACTCTGGTTTACTGGTGTGCACACGCGTGCATGCATGCTCAGCAAGACACTTTGGTGTTATCCACAGCATACACCTTCGATTTCTTGACTTTACCTGGCCTACCTGTTGACACACCTCTTTCACTATTATGTAAATGTAAGCTGACACATGTCACTCTGCTCCAATGAGCTGCTCTCCTTTCATACATACCCCCCTCATGATGTCACCTATCTTCTACTCTGTTACTCCCCTTATCCTACTCCTACACTCTGGTGACTGTGCTCATTTGCTATGAAAACTTGCGATTCACTATCATAACTCTCATTTGCATAGGATTGCCTACTAATGCTTGGTTACATCTCTTAGACTGAGCTTCCCCCCTTAGCAACCTCTACTCGGTGGCCATGTTGTCTTCAGCCTGCCATTCCCTTGCATTGTAGATTCATTTTCCCTATGACATCCACATTTGTGGATCTTAATTATTTATTTTCTGATATTTAGGGTGCAGCACATTTGCGCAGCGCTGCACTACAGTTAAACCCCGGAGATCGGGATAAAAAAAACAATTATTTTTTTTTTTATGTGCATCATTTCCCATTGCCAATGGCCATATTTTTGGCCATTGGCATGCTTCCTCCTGAGAATGCATGCTTTTTTTTGCAGCTGACACGGCTCCGTTTTGCTATTTGCAGAACCGTACTCAGTTATCAACTGAGTACATTTCTGCAAATAACACTACTCCTACTCGGACAGGTTCGGGTTTCCTGGATCGCAAATTTACCTCATTTGCATGGCTTTCTCCTGCAATTGAGGTAATTTGCATATCCCAGCCCTCTCAGTGTAGGACTAGTTTGGAGAGCTCCGTTGCATGCCCCTACCAGCTGTTCCTGGCTCGCTGGGTGGACATGTTGGCTTGCTGGGATCTTACTCTACTCTTAGACTCCGTGCAAGCCTTCATGAATCTGGCCCATTGCTTTACCATGATTAAACTTTCAGGATGTTTCTCCTTTCCACATGATTATAGATCTGTGACAGTAATATTTTTAAGTAAGATGGCATGGTAAGCAATGTGCTTCATGAGGAGCAAGGCTGAAATGGGGCTTTTCTGGGAAAAAATAAACAAACAAAAGAAATAACATGATTTTGTGTTTTATTCTGGGAAATGTTTTTCAGCACTGTGAACTTTGAGAGGTATTCTATTGACATTCATAATGAAAACATTCATATCATGTATCTTGGCTTATTCCTTATCAATGAATTGATATTTCTGTGGGACATATTTATTGTGTCAGTATTCACAGGTATAATTGGTATGTTCAGTGTGGAATTTGCAAGTTACAATATTTATGTTGACTTTCAAGTACTCTAGTTCTGATAGGTAAGTAGCTTGATCCTTCACTGATTATTACTGAATAACCAGCAGATTAAAACACTGAATGTTGTAGAAGACCTCACATACATAGGCATATGGTTTCTTAAGCTTTTATGACTGGTTGCCTATTCTGTACTACATTTTGCTGCTGAAGGCAAACAAGAAAGAACCAGTACTGACCATGTCTGAACACCAACTCAAGGACTGGCCTTGAACTAACCTAGCAGCAGATAGCAATACAAAAATAATTCTGTTTCTTGTATAACAGGGAATGTGAAAGTACTGGGGTCATCACTAGAACAAAGGAAGTTTATAAGATGGTTGGGAAGATATGGCACTTATATTTTGTTTCCTCTTAAGACAAAATTAAAGAAAGCAACATAAAACCCCTCTTTAAAGTTTCAAAGAGGTGGGAATAGTGACCCAGTACAGTTTTCAAGCCGAAAGGGGTATGGTGATTCTAGTAAAGATACGTCTTAAATGGCAATCACTCGATAGAAGTAAAGATAAAAAGGGTAGATGTGTAGTGTGAAGTGCAAAAAATCATTGGAAGGAAATGTAAAATTAGACAATTATTACAGTCCAGATATAGATTATAGAGACGTTCTGAAAGTCAAATTCATTGTACTTGACTCACAATTGGAGCAGAAGATTAATATTCAGCTAGTGGTAAATATAATGCTATACAAAACACAATTCTAAGCAGGTTAATTATGGATAAGAACCCGGCCACTGTAAGATACTTAAAGCACTGCTTCAGGACATTCAGGTGCATACATTTGGTAGATATATAGGGGTCCTGCATCCAAAGTAGCTAAGGCTTTAGACGTTTTCCTTTTTAACACAAATAGGAACAGTTAGCAAACTAGGTGGTGGGTCAAGGATTGAAAGACGTAGGCATATTACCTGTCTCATTATCATAGCTCATTAGTTATGAAAGTACTACATCTGAGAACAAGGAACTGACCCTGCCTTAGAAGTTGGACCTGTTATGTTTTTTTTAACATGCTACAAATTGAAAATTTTGCGGAAATGGTAGTTCAGGAGGTTGAATCCATGGAAGCAAGATAGTTTTAAAGACAGAGGTCAAATAGACTGTGAGACTGGTTAAGAAAATGAAGCAAAGTGAGGAAACTGCCCTGTTTCTGATCATACGATTTGTTATGTAGGATGATTTATAATGTTGATCTACTTAAATTTGTTAAAATGAGGTAAACACAGTAAGAGTGACCAGAAAAATATGACAATATATTTTGTTAAGTTTTTTCTTCAAGAATTCACAGTCCCAATGGATTTTCGGTTACATTTAGAATAGTTTGTGCTCCTTACAATGCCTTCTACGCATTCAATGTCACTGAATCACAGCCACAGTAGACAATGGTAGTTTTACTTTAAATGACAGTTATCCACATTTAGTGTTTAATGCTAATGAAATTACTAGGTGTCGGGCCTATGGTTTACACGTTAGTGACTGACATTCTAATGGGCAATCACTAAATATGCTGTTCTGGGGGTTAATTTAGAAGCGAAGAGTATGCCAGCTAGTGGATTTCTCCTTTTCCCATGAATCAGCTCAGAGTCAATATATATAATTAGCAAGGGTATAGCAGCTCTTGTCTTCTTTTAAAACTTTTTATTTTACTTGTTTTAGTTATGTCAAATGTGGTTTTATTTTGGCATTTGCCCTCTTTTGTAATTTTACTTATTAGTTTTGATCACAAAAGAGTCACACTTTAGTAAAGAAGCCAAAATTACCATCAGCATGAAGCACTGTCACATTGATAGTTACAAAAAGAGTGAGCAAGTACAGTGTTTAATAAATTATATAATTTGCAAGTATTAGTATTGAGTGTAATGATCTTCTGTGCTAAACCACTTTTTTAGTACTAATTACCACTGGCAGCCCATGCATCATGTTGGCACAGGCACCTCCCCTTATTTACTTTCTCATATACGTACACAAACACACACACACACACACACACACACACACACACACACACACACACACACACACACACACACACAGACACACACACACACACACACACACACACACACACACACACACACACACACACACACACGCACGCACCCACGCGTTCACACACACACACAAAAACACACACACACACACAGACATTCTGCCTCACACACAGATGTTTACTGTATGTGACATTCCACCCTCTCACTTGTTTGGACTCAAGAAAAAAACTCACCCAAACACACACAAACTACTGATCCCATAACTAACTACCCTACTGTGACCACACAGGCAGAAAAACAAATACATACACAGACACATACTGACACACAAATACAGTATTCATACACCACTCATTCCCTGCAGATATGCACACACACTGCCATGTACACATATATTCTCAGTTTCCATTACCACTACTTTTATAAACTTCCCAACGCTTACTGCAGCATGGTGTCTCCCCTTGGAAACAGCGGGGGAATGTGTCATTTTGGACATGTTAATTAACACAGAATGGCCATGCTGATTTACAGAGCTGAGTGATTTAATCTCTTCAGACAGGCATTTCCAGGAAAAGAACACATGACTAACTAGCATTAGCCTCTCACTAGGAATGCCTCATTAACATGTACCACAGCCATGGAGATGACCCACCATGGTGATTCTATTGACTGGTGTGACTGTTTCAGAATCAGAAGCAATGTCAGACAATGGTTGACCACCCATGTTGGGACCTACTGCTTGCAGAAGCTCTTTCTAAATGCCAGCCTTGTATCCCAAAAAATGAGTCACCTCTCATAAGAACAAATAGTTTTAAATTACTTTAGAACAATCTAAACCAATAAAATGGAATCAATTCCAAAGATCTGCAGTAACGGATTCAGCTAACAAAGTTCATGTTTGATACATTTTGAGAAAAAAAAAACAGATGTTAGATGCTATCCATGAAATCATAAAACAAAAAAAAGCACAACATTCAACAGCCATACCACTGGATGGGAAATCATGCAAAAGGAAAGCAGAGGAAGAGATAAAAATTAAACACAAAAAATGACCCTTATGTCCAAAATATGCTTCAAAAGAAATGATAAATTCACTTGAGTGTATCTGACTTACAGATCAAACTCAAAATTCGGTATTAATGCCAAAGAATTTTAATGTAAATCAAAGAAAGTCAGTCAAGCATCTTTCCACCCATTAGCATGAAAAAGTACATTACTTATGATAGAAGATTCAATGAATATGGTGCCATGCATTTTGATGTTAAACTTTTATTGTTCCTAGAAAAAGCAGTCTATGTACGAGGTCCCACAATACTATATGTCCTAGCTAGAAAAGTAGGTAGAAAACATAAAATGGCAATATACCCAGGTTAAATCAAACATGACATTTATGACATCTGCTTTAAATGACCAAATTATCTTTCAAAAACAAAATGAAAGCAAGGATCTAATGCAGATAGAGATAGAGAAAGAGAATATGGCTGGGAGTTCCATATTAACCTGCACATGGACATAGTGAAATTCATGTTCAGCAGACAGCAGCTTCAAGTACCTTCTTGCCATATTATAATTCATAAGGTAGAACAGATCTAGATGATAAGAGCAGAAAAAAGACAAATAGTTGATGCTTCATTGCTGAGTACAACAACTGCAATGCTGATACACCTGTCCTGCAATCATTCATCCAATGACATCCCGATCTATGTTGAAGTGCATTCAAGTTATAAACTGGAGTGTTCTTAAAATAAATATATGTGACTAAAATATAAAGATCTTCAGTGAGTAGAAATATACTTCTATCATCCATGGCCAAAAGCAGTCGAGTAAAATTTCAGAGAACAGGAGTTGGACTGGTGCAGTTTTGTGCAGATAACAAAATTGTACCGAATAAGTTGCATTAGAATTAGTACAGGTCTTGATAATAATGAAAAACAAGTCAAGATACAACTTAACAAACTTTGAAATGAGCTGCATCTAATTATCATAGCAGCCTGCTAACTTACTAAATGTTAGGCAATAATACTAATATCGCATAGACATTGGTGATCTTAAAGGAGACATCCCGAATATTCTGGAGAAACATGAACTCATGTGGCAATTAAAGCTGACCTTTTTTAGGAAGCCTGGACTGAACTACTACTGTTCAATTAAAAGTGCACTGGAACTTAGAAAAGTGCCACATTGTTTACATGACTAATTTTATTTTATTTTATTTTATTTTAGTCTACCAGTTGGTTTTAAATACCATTTTAAATCACTTATAATTTAAGTATATATTTTGTTTCCATCGTCATACATACATACATACATTTTTTTCTTATTTTTATTTTTTTTTCTGGTTCTTTTTTCCACTTTATTCAAAATGATGTGTAATAACAATACTAACTAATTATACAATTATATATATTTTTATAGATAGTTTTTAGGGTTCTTGTACACAGACCTGAAGAAGTCTAGAAGGACGAAAGCGATCTTTGTTAACAATAGGTTATGAAAATAGAAATTGATTTTACATGCAAAATGTATATGTATATATTTATATATATTTTTGATTGCCAAATGAACTAAGGTTGATATATGTCCAGCCATGTAGTATATTGCCTTGGATAAAATCACAGACTTAATAATCTGCTTAATAATCTGGTTAAATAAGCGGTACAACATCATTTTAAATTTTATTTAAAGTACATAAGGGTTATATTATTATGACAGCTACTAAGTAGGGCAGGACCAGTTCAAATATCACACTGATGGGGGAAGGGATGTGAATTTAACATGTGTACCAATAACACTGGGCAGGATTCATGAAACCTCCATGTAAGAGTTACAAGGCTTACACGGAGGCTGCAGTTAAACAGTGTGACGTCAGCATGTCATGCATATGCATGAGGGTTTGCTGAATCACACCTAAGGCTAACACAGTCCGTGGAAGACAGTAGGGGGCATGTCCGTAGGGTGAGCCCTGCAAACGGACATGCCCCCAGAAGAGTAAAAGTCCCGAAAGTAAACCCCCACGACAGAGTCCGTGTAAATGTGAATAAACACAACACAACACATGCCCCCACAGACTATGAACATAAAATGTAGAAATGAACATCTTATATTTTTTTTTCTAAGTTGTAAAGATGTTTGCCCGTGAGTGCGCTCGTTTGCGTGGGCGTGCCTGTCGCTTAGCCACAGTTAGCAGTCAGTGGAAAAGCATATAAGAACTAAATATGCAAAGTAAGCCAAGAAGCAATAGCGTAGCGGTAGAGACATCAGCTGAAGAGGAGGCAGCCATGGTTCGAGCCCCCACAACATCAATTTTTATTTTTAGTGAAATAAGCACAAAACAAGTCCCTGACATATATGTACATATATAAAATTATATTTTATGTAAAATGTAATGAAATGGGCCATGTATTTTGAAGAAATGTGAGATAAAACAATAAAAAAAATGTGAGATGTGCCATAGCTGAGCTACAGTCTAACAAGTTGAGGATATCTGCTTGTAGGTGAGCAGTGTTTTAACAGGTGTAACATGAGTGCTCGTAGGTGAGCAGTGTTACAACAGGTGTAAAGTGAGTGCCCGTAGGTGAGCAGTGCTTTAATAGGTGTAAAATGAGTGCCCGGGGTGGGGCAGCATTTTAACACGATGAAACTGTGTGCCTGTAGCTGAGTTGAGTGTAATATGAGTGCTGACAGCCAAACCATGTGTAAACCGGCGTAACCTGTTTGCGCGGAGATGTGCACCGCGCCAACAAGCTAACCGACGGGCAACGTTGAGCAAGCTGTATCAAAACTGCCTTTGCACAGACACACCTCCTAGCCTGTGTAGACAGTCATAAAATATAAAAAGCAATGGCCAGGTTCGAACCCAGGATACCATGCACCATAGTCAAAATACTGAACCAATAAGCCATGACAGTTGCACTTGGAAATGCGGTAATAGCACATATATAGGAATTAATAGAAAGAGGAGCATGACAAAGCAGGTTTTGTGAAGCTGATACAATTCCAAAATGGCCAATCACAGACAAGTGTGGGAAAAACGGCATATATAAGCCCCATAGGCGGGAATACACAACATAACCGATTGTAGAACCGACTTGCAGCCAGGATGTCAGATGTAGGTGATTGTAGTTGCTTCCGAGCACAAAGGTGGGGCATTGAGGAGTCCAAATATATGGTTTGGCTCCTCGTCCATAATCATGAGGCCCAACTCATGCAGGGCCAGGTCCTGTGGGGAGCATAAAGGGCTGAGGCATGGGACCAGTTGGCTCATGATCTCACCAGTGCCACAGGAATACCAAGGACTGGTGAGCAGGTCCGTCACCACCATGTGGACCTGAAGAGATGGAAGCAGGACCAACTGAACCGTTGGATCCAGGAGGCCCGGCAAATGCCCAACGCCCCACTACTGAGTAAGTTACATCTAATTATTTATGTAAGAAATTAACCTAGCTGATATTATGGAGATGTGTATTCCAATATTACTTTATTTATATTACAGCTGCAGGTGTCCGTTCTGCGAACCGTCGAGCCTATGGCGATAGGCTGGTGCGGTTGCACCACCAGGCAGGTCAGCAATTCTCTCCCTGTAACTGTAAATAAATATATGAGTATGACAGTTAGCAAAAGAGTGCAGTGTAGTCACTAATTAATAAAATGTGCAAATAACAGTGTAAGAGGGTTTGCAAGTATTGCTTGATTACAAAAGTGTGATGCAGCCTGTAATCCAAACATAAAAATGAAACAAGTCTGAAATAAAGATGCCCCACCTGTAATATAATAGTACATAACCTGCAGCAGGCTGAAAAGTACAGCTGCAGAAGCTGAGTAAAACACATGTGTGAAATATATCCCTGTTGAAATACAGAAACATGACAGAAGTGAGACTGTTGGAAAGGATTGTTATAACTACAGGTAAAACATGTCAATAAAGCCTAGAATTAAGTACCTTCCTGAATTGTAAAAATAAAACAAGTGATAGAGTGTGAGAAAGAGGTATGAATCCACCAATAAAGTAGTAATAACTCCTGAATAAAGTATACTGCAGTCAGTACAGAATGAAATGAATGTGACAAGCAGAACCAAACAGTAACATGTGTTGAAAACGGTACTGCAGCTGGAATGTGTGTCCCAAAATCTGGATATGTTGCTCTCAGTCTGCAATATACAGATAGTATAGTTGTCTGAAATACCAAACATCCACAGTTGTCTATAGCTATATAAAGCAAATGTAGCAGGATGATATAGCTGAACAGAGCCAGATATGAATGTGTATGAATAAAAATGAAATGTATATTGATGTAGCAGTAACATTCCTATCACCAACCTGAAGTAGTTATCACATAGGAAACTGTAGGCAGAACTGTAGTGTGTATATATCTGCAGCTAGTAGAAATGTACAGCATATGTATTGGTATATGAAGTTGTTAATTAAATTTTCTTCACCCCACCCAATAACCACATATAATCCATTCCACGTGAAATTGGTATGTGCAATCACAATTAACACCCCTGGACATTTGTCCTGTTGGTTCATACATATTTGCATGTACGTTGATGCATCTGCCCTGTTCATACATCCAAACCTGATGGCCTGTTGCCATCAAGCAACCCTGCATGTTGTTGGATTGTGTATTGCTGTTCAAATTATGCATGTTTTATGCTTGCTCTTCAATGGCTTGAATTTATGGGTGTTTGATTAATGGGAATAATAATGCATGCTGTTACAACTAATTGTGAATGGTATTGTACGTTACTAACCCAAACTGTCATAACATAATGCAAAACATAGGACGACAGGGAAGGCGGGTTCCAGCGGACCCACCTCTCTCTCCTCAGCTGGCGAGTGCACCTGGCAGTAGTGCCCAGGCCGGACCCTCCTCCAGTGGCCCTGTGCCACCTGCAGGTGGAAGCGCTCCAGGGGATGGGGCTCGTCCCCCCTCTGCAAGCATGGCCGGAGGAGAACATCCACTCACCCGGCGTAGTGTCCGGACTGTGGCTCGTAGGGAGATCCGGCACGCTGTGCTTGGGCCCCTACGCCAGCTTGAGGCACGGGTGGCACAACTCACGGGCGTGCCTGCTGTCCGGCCTACACAGCCCCCAGCACAGCCCCGTCCTGGGCAGTGAAGGCACAGTGGCAACTGCCCATGGGTGGGGATCTCAGTTCCACTGTTGCCATCTGTGGGCTCATGGGCTCGAGATATCCAAACATCCATCCCCGTCAATTGTGTAACCCCCCCCACATGTGTCATACACCGCCCCTGTATGCGTTTTGTTTGCCTTGTCTGTTAACCTACCCAACCTTTCTCCCCAGCTATACCGACTTCCTGTACCTGACATACCACTCTCACCTGAAAAAAAAAAAGGGCACTCTGTACCCACAAAAAAATTATGCCCCATACATAGCTGCCCATTTTGCACACATGTCTGCTGGACATGTAAACTGTCAATTACAATTGGCTGTACAACAAGTATTATTGTTGTCCTTACACCTCTCTCAGGGGTAGAAGGTTTCAAATGTCATACCAAATTACAAACATATGCACAGCTGTTGCTGATGAAGAAATGGGCAGCTATGGGCTTACCTACATCCCTCCTGCAAATCCCGAGCTTGTTTCCCTACTGTCCTACCCTCTTTGTGACCCCTTTTTCACCACTTTCCTGTCTCCCCATTTTCATTTCATTCAAAGAAATTAGCGCGGTAGTGCACAAGAGTAAGCAATTTTAAGCAGTTGCAAGAGGGTATGTGCGGAGCTGAACGCCAGTGCGCATCCGTGAGCTCCGCGCAAACCAGCGCTAACCCGCTTACAACTGCTTAAAAGTGCCTTAGTCACTCTGAATGACAAGGCCTGTAGTCTGATAAAAAGCAAAATAAAATCCCACTGTCAGTCTCGAACCCAGGACCTTGGAAACAGTAGTCTGCATGACTTACCACTAAGCCATGACTGCTATATAAGATCATTGTGCTACAATAAATATATCATGCAATAGTAGGAAAGAATGTAAAGGGAATATAGGATGTGTAGTACACAAAGCATGCCATGTATATTTACTGTCAAATGTAGTGGATTTCTATAATAGTAGTGTGTGTGAACAGAAACAGCCATGCTAGTTGGTATCTAGTAGGCAATAATGTCACTGTAGCACCTTGCAAGCCACACACATACTCACAGCAGGATAATCACTGCCCATACCCCACAACCTCTTAAAGCAACACATCTGGACTAAGTAATAAAAAATGTGGAGCAAAGGCCCAAAAACAGGGACACATTTCAAATATTGCTCCGACAAACTTAGACAGTTGAGAGAGTAACAGGTTTTGCATTAAGTTGGATGTTTGGAAGGGTATGAAGAGGCAAAAATGTGGACATCCTGCAAATATCTGTACACTTGAGAGGTCTGACACTGCCATATTTGAATAGTTAAGAGCCTAGACATAGCAACAGTGACTGAGTTATAGGGATGCCCCACAGACTCCCTGTGAAATGTACAAACAGTAGGCAGAAAGGTGTTACAACACATGCAATGGTAACTATTAGGTACTGAAAGTATGCACCACTTGCACGGCAGAAATAGTGTAGTAATACATATGCTCATGCTAACCCACAGTCACAACTGCAGAATACCAGACAATTTCATGGGTGTAACCCACTGATATGTACCATTCCATGAGGCAGATAAAAGATGCACCTGAGAGTCTCTGAGGCCTGCTCAGCAGCATACTCAAATACCCTAATAGATGTCAAGGCCCACACCATGGCCAGGCCACACTGCATGCAGTAACACCCTAGCAGATATAGCAAGCATTCCAAGGTGTGAATGTACATGAAAATAGGAAAGCCACAGCAACATACTACAGTCAAGACACCTAGCAGGCATACAAGTAGTGAATGTAAAGGGCAAATATTGAAGCAATAGCAACAAAGTGCAAGAGCCACTGCTATATACCAGTTATACCACATGTCCCACAGGAAAGCACACACACCCACATTAACAGAAGTAGTAGTCTTTGGTGTCAGTGTACATACACACTTAGTACAGGAAACTGGAGAAATGAATAGAGAAATGTTAATCTACAACACAGCCGGAAAGATGAGAGAGATACTAACTTTTACACTCACAGAACAGTGTCCACAGCATACCAGCATGGTCCCTGCCCTTAAAATCTCAAAGGGCTATGCCTATCTCACATACCTTTTTATAGCACTGTCCTGAAATCACAGTGAGAACTGCAATCAGTGCACAACTGGCTGCATGCAATTAGCAAATGCTGGCTAACAATTGGTGCAGAGGCCATCACATGGACATATGCAGATACCTACAAAAGCATGCTGTACTCTCAGTCCACACATGCAATACTTGCATTGCACCCTCTGGGGGTAGGGAGAGAGAGAGAGAGAGAGAGAGAGAGAGAGAAAATAAAAACACACAAACAAAAACACTTATTAACAAAACCTACAAGAAAGCTGTCATCTGTCAACTGGAGCAGCAGCAGGACACTGATCCAAAAGGCAATGCAAGCAGCTGTGACAAACACAGGTAATGTAAACTAATAGTTTAAAAGTCTACATACTGTGAACCCTCCATATTTGTCATTGGTCTGTATCTATATGTATATGAAGATGTGCATAGGGCAGGGGACATACAGCAACTATCAGTGAAGGCTGTACATACATATGTATGTGAGGGCATCTATGTGCACATATCACTGTAGGTTGAATGTAAGTTGTAGTGCAATGTACAATGTAGATTTCACAGTTATGTATGTTTAGCAGTATGTTAGTGTGTGTATACAGTTTTGTAAACAAACATGTTGATATACCTATCTATCATATGGATACGTATGTATGTCAATATATGTATGTATGTAGATATATATATATATATATATATATATATATATATATATATATATATATATAATATGCACATATATGTATACATAGATAGAGAGGGATGTAGGAATACATAGACAGATGTAGATAGATAGAATAGCCCTGAGTAGCATCCTGCCTTCGTCCAGAATGATACCGCAATATAAGGACAAAATGATTGACTTCAACAATTGGCTAAGCTTCTGGTGTCATTCAAAGGGGATCCAGTATCTGTTTGCCTGGGACGACATGATTGACAGACCACGATGCTTTGCCAGAGATGGTCTGCACCTGTCGCCTCTGGGATTCAGGTTACTGGCTAAGGCTCTTGCCACCCCTATAGTGCCTTTTTTAGGCAAAGTTCAAAGAACAAAACCACCACCGTAACAGGTACAAGCATGCAAAATCTGAAGGTAATGCTACTCAATGCTAGAAGTCTAAACCTCAAAATGCACTCTCTCAAGGCACTCCTAAAAATGGAAAACATCGATATCTGTGCAGTAACTGAGACCTGGTTCAAGGCTCCAGAAAGCAGCCCTGCAATACCAGGCTACAACTCTTACCACACTTTTCGGCCACCAAAGCAGGACCGAAACACTAAAGGTGGAGGAGTGTCAATATTCACCAAGGATATTCACACCATCAGGCTAGTTACCCAACACAATGCATCTGAAATTCTCCAGGTGCAACTAATACTAGGTAAGACTGCAATCCAAATTGTAGCTTGCTACAGATCCCCCAGCATACCCCAAGATTCTCACTACACCTTTCTAAACATACTGGAAAATATTAAGATAGAACCAAACACCCTAATACTGGATGATTTTAACTACCCTGCCATTAACTGGGAAAGCTACTCATGTACCAACATCTTTGCCCAACGGTTCTTGGAATTCATAAATTCCAACGCCCTGGATCAACTAATCCATAGTCCCACCAGGGGCTCCAATATCCTAGACCTGGTCATTACCAACATAGGAAATCGATGCTCCACACCTATGGTCACCCCCTTGTTAGTCACGTCTGACCATAAGCTAATCACCCTTAACATCCACATCCCACCCCCCTCCCCCAGTAAGGAACCCCCATAAAAACTTCTCCAAAGCCAACTTCATGCTACTCAAGTCAGAAGTGACAAACTTCATGACACCCATGCAGATGGGAGCTGAAAGTTCAACTGCTGAATCCTACACTAAGGCACTGTGCGAGCACATCCACTCATGCATAAATTGTGCCATCCCAAATAGAACCAAGATGCTCTCATCCAAAAAAAAGAATCCAATCTGGTGGTCCCCTGCCATAAACAAACTTTACAACAAAAGGAAGAAACTGTTGCAGAAAAGAGGAAAATCTCAGGATGCAAAAAACGTCCTTACCAGCCTCAGTAAGAAACTGAGATCCCTCATAAAATCCTCCAAAGCTAGTTATGAAAATAAAATTGCCAAAGATTCCAAAGACAACAACAAGGCATTTTATAACTATGTCAAGAATCTAAATGACAATGCTCAGATTGGCTCTGAGCTAAAACAGAATGGCATTAAATATACTGATCCCAAGGATATCGCCAATATCCTGGAAGATCGATTCAGTGCCAACTTCAACCACCTCTCACCCCCTAAATGGCCTATCTCAATACCGGAAGATTGCCAAATTCCGGTAATAATGGACACACAGGTAAAAAACGCACTCTCCAAAGCTAAGAATACAGCATCCATGGGACCAGATGACATCCCTGGCTGTGTACTGCATGAACTACAATATGAACTGGCACCTCACCTAAGTGTCATGTTTAATCATAGCCTCACCTCAGGTTTTGTGCCCACTGAGTGGCGCACAGCTACAGTTATCCCACTCCACAAGGGGGGATCCACCTTGGATCCCGGAAACTACTGTCCCATCAGTCTGACAAGCCTTATCTGCAAGGCCATGGAGCGTATTATCATGGAACTTATAAACAAAGACATTGGCAACCTTCAAACACTGGACCCCACCCAGTTTGGGTTCGTGAAGGGCCGATCTTGTCTCCTGAACTTAATTTACTTCTTCGAATCAGTCTCCAGAGCCATGGACAAGGGTAAGGTGGTCCACACAGCCTATCTAGACCTTGCCAAGGCCTTTGACACCATCCCCCACTCTGGAATCATAGATAAACTTACTAAGCTGGGCATTAATCCCTACGTCACCCAATGGGTTGCTAACTGGCTTACTGATAGAACCCACACTGTAAAAGTAGCCGACTCCAAATCCAGCTCCAGACAAGTGACAAGTGGAGTACCTCAAGGTTCAGTCCTGGGACCGCTCTTGTTTGGCATCTTCTTCTCTGAAGTACAGGCCAACACTAAGGGACTCTGGATAACAAAGTTTGCAGATGACTGCAAACTGGGAGCCATTATTGAATCCCCAAATGATGCGGATACTCTACAAAAGGGCCTTACAGAAACAGTTGCTTGGTGCCAGAGCCATGGGCTCAAGCTCAATGCCAAGAAATGTATAGTTATCCCCTTTGGGAAAAAACATGTATCCGCGAATTACCATATAGGTGGCAGTACACTAAACACCAAAAGTTTGATAAGAGACTTAGGGACACAGGTGGACAGTGGTCTCACCTTCGATAACCACATCGCCACAACAGTCAGGAAATCCTTCTATGTGGCACACCTCATCACTAAGGGCTTTTCATCCAGAAAAAAGGAGGTCATTGTCCCACTGTACTCATCCCTCATTAGACCCATTATAGAATACAATGTCCCGTTTGGTATGTACCTCTCAAGACATGTGCAACAACTGGAAAAGCCACAGAAATACCTAACTAAAAGAATCACAGGCCTAAAGCAGATGCCCTACGCTGACCGCCTTAAAAAACTCCAGCTATACTCTGTCGCATATCGTCTACTCAGAGGCGATCTTTGCTTAACATACAAGGCCATGTCAAACCCAGAGCTGTTGGACATGCTACACTTAAAGAAATTCCAATCCCTCAGAGCCACAAGCTCCAGGGATCTAAACCTTGTCATCACAATAAACAAAACATGCTGGAGGGATAGGTTCCTGACCCAGAGACTCCCCAGACTCTAGAATAGCTTGCCCATACATGTCAAGCAGAGTGCCTCTTTGGTCCTCTTCAAAAGGAACCTTGACGATTGGATGGAAGAAAGGAAATTCACCCCGGGGATCACGTCAGTCACCCTGCTAGACAGGGGTCCAGGGAAGTAAATAGTGTGGGGAGAAATAGCCAGGGAATTGTTATGGCTAGGCTTGTATAGGCCCTAGGGCTGATAGCCTAGTACCAACCTATGAACTTATGAATGCACAAACATATATATGTAATACACACTTACAGATATAGATATATGTAGATACATATACATAGAGAGACAGATCTGACTATCTACAGATATGACTGTATATGACTATCTCACACTCCCCCTGTCCCACCCCCTCTGTCACTCTCACCCCCTCTCTGTCACCCATATATATATATATGTATATGTATACAGACACACATATATATATATATATATATATATATATATATATATATATATATATATATATATATATATATATATATATATATATATATATACACATATATATATATATATATATATATATATATATATATATATATATATATATATATATATATATATATATATATATATATATATATATATATATATATATATATATATATATATATATATATATATATATATATATATATATATATATATATATATATATATATATATATATATATATACATATATATATATATATATATATATATATATATATATATATATATATATATATATACATATATATATAGAGAGAGAGAGATATTCTGAGTGAGGCACATGTGTACAGATGTATTGCAAAATGTGCCTGGTGACAAAGGCATGGAGTGAACACCAGTGTTGAAACTGGAGTACCATACCCCATTTCAAATCACCTACACCAATAACCACCAGAAATGTGATTGGCTGCCCACCACTGCATGTGTCAGGGGTAAACAGGGTCATAAAAGTGTACAATAGTCCCCCCAATGATAGTCACAGTGGCACACTATTCCTGGAATACCTGTACATGGTATGTGTCAGCAGACATGGTGTGTCAGCTATGGACATATAGGTCAGTGTACCCCTCCACACCGCACAATGTCTGCCACGGTATGTACCTCACATGACAGCTACAGATATGGAGAAGGACACAGTGACATGTATGACACTGTGACAATGCACTCAAACACATTACCAATGCACAGTGACTGACAACACCACAGAGTGCACACATACTACCCACATAGAGGTTACCACTCCTGTATTTACATACTTAATTCACACCCATGACAGATGTCCAACAACCATAGTAACACCTCACACCATCCACAACCTAAATGACCGCTGTGTGTCGTCCTTGACACCACAGTAGAGAGCACATGGCAGAGGTACAGGTTCCTACCCACAGATAAGACATACCCTGCAATAAACCACATAGCGTTAAGAAGCAAGACTCCCCATGAGTACATGTTACACATACCCCTGCTGAATGTTAGTCAGATAGGTAATATGCCATATGAGTCACCCTGTGTAACTGTTTGACAGGAGCAGGTACCATCACATCACATGTGTCACAATGGTCAGGGTAGCAGAACAGTATGCTGCTGTAGTCCCAGGGGCAATAGCATATTGTATTGTATTGTATTGTATTGTATTGTATTGTGTTGTATTGTATTGGTATGTAGAGGTGCCTCCTTTGTGGAGTGGAACCACTGCTGCTGTTTGCCAGTGTACAGGTACATATCCTGTAGTCAGGCTAGTGTTACATAGCACTTCTATATGCGGGTTTAGCTCCTCTTGGAGTTCATGTAGCATGCAACTGGGGATACCATCAGGTCCCATTGATGCTGTGTTTTTTGCTTTTCTGAGGGCGGCTCTCACCTGGACATCTGTGATGACAGGGAGGTTACATTCAGCTGGGATAAGTATGTGTTCTTTTGGGGGAAGAGGGAGGGGGAAAATTGCACTGAACCTGTCTGCCACAATGTTGCCAATATCTGTGGGTTCAGTGAATTATTTGTTGTTGTGTACTAACTATGAGCATATTGGAGGGTTTCTGACCAGGTTTTTAACATAACTGAAGAAGGCCTTGTGGTTATCTGTAGTGTCCCTGGTGATTTCCCTCTCAAAGTTGCCCATGGATGTTTGAATGAGAGAACATAGCTCTTTACTAGTGCTGATCAGACATGCCTTCCCTTTATGGAATTATGCTCTGTCTTGCAGTAGCTTCCATCTTTTGTTATATAATCTGTTTATGGCTGGGGTCCACCAGACAGGATGCTTTCCCTGTGTGGAGAGTGTCTTGGTCTTATATGGGATTGCATGATCCATGCATTCTCAGAGATGTCCGTAGAAATAATTTGTGAAGGAGTCAGCATTGTGGGTTGTGGCTTCCACTGGCCCAGTGGGCTTAAAGGATACCATCTCAGTCTTAAGAAGTGTAAAGTTTGCGTTTGAAATGTTATTCACTGTAGTCATTTGTGCTGGTGGTGGAGGTGGGATATGTATATCCAGGGCGATTAGTTTGTGGTCAGATCACAGTAGTTGATGATGTTCCCCATACAGTACCTCGATACAAACCCCCAGGGTGAGGAGGTGCTTTGGACCTGAATCAGTGTGCTGACTGCTGGGGTTTGGTAGTATGTCATATGGAGTATGCCAGGTACTGTTGCACAGTTGTTGGCTGAGCACTGATACCTGGCCATTTACATGTGTATCCACCAATAGACAGACAGATGCTATATATGGGAGATATGTTGTATCACAACAGTCGAGTAGCATGTGTAGTATGTGTGCCAAATTCTGCTGACATATTTTGCTGATATCATTTTATTTTCTTTTTCAGGACCATGGCTCACCAGCGCAATCCAGCATACTCTGCAGCTGAGGATGAGGAAATACACCAGAGCCTGGTGCGGGATTTTGCAATACTCTTTTCCCGCACCAGCCAGAATCAGCAGGAGAGGGCTGCACTGTGGCAAGACCTGGTCTGTCGGGTAAATGACATAGGCATGCATAATAGGACATATGAGCAGGTACAACATCACTGCAGTGATTTAATCAGAAATGTCTGTCAGCGTGCGTCGGATATCCACAGGCAACAGGTTGCCACAGGTGGTGGGGTGGCTACACATCCCCCACTCTCCAGACTGGAGGGACTACTCCTAAGTTTTGTGTCTCCAGCCCACCAACAACAACAACAGCAGCAGACCTGCATTATGATGGAGGCTGGAGCCACACAGCACCTTGACTACGAGCGTGCAGGTAATATGCCATATGTATAGTTGACTGTTGTGTACACTGGTAGTTAATGCATGTGTGAGGTGTGTCCTTGGTTTGTAGCTGTCATCATAGTATTTAATGTGCAAGTGTGATATTCTCAATAGCAGCAGCTGACCTGTGAAAGGCAACTGTTGTACTACTGACCTGTATCATACTCAGTAACAATGGCACAGTTGTGCCCACTGACATTAATTTCCTCACTTCTGCAGGTCCCTCCGGTGTAACAGCAATGCAGCCTATCCATGCTGGTGAGTGTGTATTAATTACCTTTAATAGTCTTGATAGTAATAGTAATATTAGGCTCAATCAGTAGTGCTCTGTGTATGCATGCAGGTGTGTCTGTGTCTGTGTGTTGATATCTCACATACTGAGTAGTGTGCAAGTATGCAAGTGTGCAAGTGTGCAACTGTGTGCATGTGTGCACCTGTGCACGTGTGCTTGTATGCATGTGTGCATGTGTGCATGTGTGCACCTGTGCATGTGTGCACGTGTGCATGTGTGCACATGTGCATGTGTGCATGTGTGCACCTGTGCACGTGTGCATGTGTGCATGTGTGCATCACTGGTAACATTGTGTAGACATTATAAACTGTGTTTCCTGTTTCCCTCCCATAGGTTCTGGTGCTGCTCTGGTGTCATGCAGCAGGGAACCTGAATCAAGTGCCACGGGTAGTGATAATGATGACATCTGTGTAATGGCACAGGAAGGTGTGCCAGGGTCCATCATTGGTCAGCCAATTGACAGTACACAGCTGTCAACCCCATCAATGCGCTTAGTCATCCTGCCAATACATCCTTTGTCACCAATGTCCCTAGGTGATGGACAGGATACAGTGGGCGTTGACCAGGGTAATGTGGTATCTGTGGCACATGCTTCCCCACACAGCAGCCATGGGCATGGCCCTGAGATGGTACCACACTGACAGATGTCCAGGGGTTCTCGTTGGAACATCCGTGGGCGTACTGACCCTGTCAGATGTGCCCACAGAGGTCTTACAACCTCAGCTATGTTTTGGGCTGTCATGCAGGCACAGTCACATATGGAATGGTATACCAGACAGGGTCTGAGGGAGCTGACAGCATGTCGCACAGCCATGAGTGACAGTATGCATGACATTGTGGCTGCCATCCATAATTTCACCGATGTCATAGACTGACATTGTGGGGACATATTAGACCAGTTCCACATCTACATGTCCATGAGCCAGGGCAATGTTGGACAGTTGAGGCGTTGACGTGGGCGTATGTCAGCAACAGCAGCAGCTGGCAGTCGTCGTGGATGACAACAGGGCAGCGACTGCCCCATAATGCCAGCAGCAGCCCCAGCAATGCTGGGTCTGTGCTGTCATCAGACCACCCCATGAGACCACGTGCACGTGGCTCTGGACAGGCCCAACAGGGATCTGTGTCCAGTCAATGAACACCTGCTTCTGATGACAGTACCCAGTCTGGATTAGTACTGGATACGGTCCGTAGCACCTCTGCAAGGCACAGGTACCGTGTCCGTGGCCAGAGACACTGATCTGTATGACCTGGCAGGTACAGTCTGTGGCTGTCCACAAACACCGGTATATGGCAGCCATGAGGTGGAATTGTGTGCATCCATACACACATGTGAATTGGCAACACCTAGGGCTACCGCATACACGCACACACTGCATCAACATTGCCCCACCTTGTACTGCTGTCCCTCACCAACACACATACACATACATGTCAATTGGTGGTATCAGTGGCAGACTCAGGCATACCAAGTTCACACCCTGTGCATATGATGAAACTGTGCCACCTCCTGCAATCTGTAACATCAGTGCAGGTAAAGGTTAACATGTTGCTGATGCACAGGGTGACGACATAGATGTGTAGTAATAGTATCATGTTGTTAACAGTACAGTGTGCTGATATAATTGTGGGTATATCCCAGCATGCCTGATGCAGTAAGGGTATGATTGTCTTGTACTGTTTTCTACACCCATGGTAAGTACCATAGTGTATCATCTGCACATGTTTGTATACTGGTGGTAAGGATGTCAACAGAAGGCCACATACATAGGTAGCACAGGGGATAAGGTAATGAAAGTATTGATACACAATGATGGACATGTAAACTGAAAGTGGCATGTTGCCCACACTGGACTCTGCAATGCGGATGTTTGAGGATGTTGATATGTGTGCAGTACTACACGACTGGTACAGGACAAACAGGAGCACCCTAGCACTGCAAGCTCACATCTCATACCATGCTAGACAGCCCCAACACACAAAACTAACTTTCACAGGAGGGAGAGTCCCCATAAATGTCAAAGATACTGTGGTGGCAGGACAGGTAGCATACATCCTACTAAGTATGGAACCACTGAGTGAAGGCTCAGTGTCTGTTATTTGACATGTGTATTAGTGCTGGTATGAGCACCTGGGTTTCCATCCGGTTATTGTACATCCTGACAGTACATGGTTTGTACACTTGTGTGCGCTGAGACTGGACCCTGGCCATCTGACCTGTGTATTTCCATGTACATGTGTATAGTGCCTGCATATTTGCACTGTTACCTACTGGAAGTGGTACAGCTTGTTTGTTGTACAATGGACTACATGCAGCCCTGCTTACTGTAGCTTTGTTTGCATGCATGTTTGCTTGCAGTTACCCTGGAACACTGATTCCACCTGCAATGCAGATTTACGGAGCTTCTGTGGATTCCTAGTGACATCTGCATAGCTTACTATATGTATGTATGTCCATGTCTCACTTGACAGAACGTCACTGTTTATCCTGTTTGCATGTACGTTGCCTGTGACACATTGCATATGACTTACCTGGCATTTGACCACGTGAGCAGTCATATATGCCAGCGCTAACTAATCACAGGCACTACACCCTCACATACTCACCTTCTGTACCTTGTTCCCCATTGGCCCTATGTGCTGTTAATCACCATGACAATCACAATAGTATGGTAGCATGTGCAAAGGTCACTTGTCAGTCACCTCTATGGTACAGTTGTGGAATATGTGAGTCATGTGGCAATGTCACAGCTGCCGCATGTGCACAGTCAACCCTCTCCCCTACCCATGGATGTACAACACGTGTGAGATGCAACCACATAGCCAAACTGGGGACTAAGCACTCTGAACCCAGTACTGGCATAACCTGTCAGGTGGCATGAAATACTACAGTGACTACAATACCAGTCTGATGTAGACCTACACTGACAGCAATCCAAACACATGAACACACTGGGGCATTCTTGGAGCCTCAGAATAGCATCCTGCCTGAGCAGCAGACACCTCTGCAGCTAGCACACAGGCATACGCTAAGCCAGAACACAGCACGTGCAACACATAGTACACAAATCATGTGTGCCAAACAGTCACAGCCTGTACGGCTAGAAAACACACCTGCTACAGTTGTGTTAGGTACCTTTATTGTCTGGTACAGTGAGGTCCCGCTCACCAGGCTGGACAAGGTGAAGGTCACAGTGATATGCCCGTGGGGCACTATGGTCCACTACATAACACAAGCATACAGGTCAGTCAGAGGCATGGACACATATGACTCAGTCATTGTCCATGCCACTATGGCTGACCTGTGATGTACCTCCCTGGACTACATGATAGGGAACATAGAAGGGCTCTCTGAGCATGTAGCACAGGCTGGTATGACCCTGACCTTGGTTGGCATCATACCCTCACCAAGGATGCTGAAGTATTACTGAATGCTGATGAATTACTGTAGCTACAACACCGTAGCTGAAAGGTTCCTAGCATGTAGTCACCGCATTGCTATGGAACAACTTGTTACCACTCCCACAACAGGGGAAAACATGCAGCACCTGTTCATCAACAACATGTAGACTATATGCCCCAGACCAGATGTGTATCCCTCACTGCTAGAATGATACCATATACAACTCACACTGTATATACACATACCACATGCAGCACCAGCACAGAAAACCACAGTCATAATGTTATCCATAGCAAATACCATGTATTCACATGTGGCAGGCGTCAGACATGGGAACTATTGAAGGTCACAGGTATATATGTGTATTTGGCACACACATACATCATATGTGTGCATTGCCATTACTGGTTTAATCGATGTCATGCATTATTGTGAACAACAACCCACACACATGGGCATTCTGTGTGACAAAAACACACGTGACATTTGTGGAATTCAAAGCCATAACTAACTGTGCTATGACAGTAGTGAGAGACGCAGTAGCAGAGCGTGCTATTTGCATTACTGGGAGATTTGCCCTCTTCTGCTGTACTTGTAGGGTGCTGACATCATCTCTGTTTAGAGATTGGAATATGCAGCAGCTGGTGTGTTGTACTGGTTGCCAAAAGGGTCAGTTCTCTCACACATGTAATTGCACACACCCTACTTCCACCCCCCCACACACACTTGCAGGATTCAAACCCCTACCTAACTATGTTATGACACTAGCACAAGACGCAGTAGCCGAGCATGCTATTTGCATTATTGGGAGGTTTCTTTTCTCTGGCTGTACTTATAGGGTGCTGACATCATCAGTGTTTAGAAAGAGGAATGTGCATCATGTAGTGCGTTCTCCTAGTTACCAAAAGGGGCAGTTCTTTCATACAGAATTGCACACAAACTAACCCCCCTTCACACACACTGAGTATTTGCAGGATTCAAATCCCTATCTAACTATGTTATGACACTCGAGATGGATGTATTAGCAGAGCGCGCTATTCGCATTACTGGGAGGTTTCCTTTCTCCGGCTGTACTTATAGGGTGCTGACATCATCAGTGTTTAGAAAGGGGAATGTGCATCCTGTAGTGTGTTCTCCTAGTTGCCAAAAGGGACATTTTTCTCACACAGAATTGCACACACACTAACCCCCCTCACCCAAACACACACACTGAGTATTTGCAGGATTCACACCCCTACCTAACTATGTTATAACACTCAAGATGGATGCATTAGCGGAGTACGCTATTTGCAGTACTGGGAGGTTTCCCTTCTCTGGCTGTACTTATAGGGTGCTGACATTATCAGTGTTTGGAAATGGGAATGTGCATCCTGTAGTGTGTTCTCCTAGTTGCCAAAATGGACATTTCTTTCACACAGAATTGCACACACACTAACCCCCCTCACCCAAGCACACACACTGCGCGTTTGCAGGATTCAAACCACTACCTAACTATGTTATGACACTCAAGACGGATGCATTAGTAGAGTGCACTATTCGCATTACTGGGAGGTTTTCCTTCTCTGGCTGTACTTATAGGGTGCTGACATCATCAGTGTTTAGAAAGGGAAATGTGCATCCTGTAGTGTGTTCTCCTAGTTGCCAAAAGGGACATTTCTCTCACACAGATTTGCACACACACTAACCCCTCTCACCCAAACACTGAGCATTTGCAGGATTCAAACCCCTACCTATCTATGTTATGACACTCAAGACAGATGCATTAGCAGAGTGCGCTATTCACATTACTGCGAGGTTTCCCTTCTCCTGCTGTATTTATAGGGTGCTGACATCATCAGTGTTTAGAAAGGGGAATGTGCATCCTGTAGTGTGTTCTCCTAGTTGTCAAAAGGGTCATTTCTCTCACACAGAATTGCACACACGACAACCCCACTCACCCACTGAGCATTTGCAGGATCCAAACCCCTACCTAACTATATTATGATACTTGAGGGAGACGCATTAGTGGAGCGCACTATCTGAATTACTGGATATCTGCTCTGCACCTGCAGTATTTATAGGGTGCTGACATCATTATTTATACAGAGGTATGTACATCTATTACTAACTGTCAGGTGGGGGATAGCATGTATATGCATTTGCAGCCACCTACTTCAGGGTCAGATATGCACATCAGCACTGGCAGGTTATGTTTTATACCATGCTTCGTGACCACAGGACCTGTAACACACAACACAACCAGTTCAGAACACCCCTCCCACATCCAGGACACACACTTTGCTTCCCTGGGAACAGTGCCAAGATATGAAGGTGTTCACATACACCATTCCAGTTGTTAACGTCAGGTACAGGTATATTGTGTGTGGGAACTACTCAGGCCTCTACAACATTACCCTACAGCCACTACAATTTGTGAGTCCATGTGCAATGGCAGGACCACTCACCACAGCCACAAGGGGGAATACATATTGCACCTGACCATCTGCAACATGGGTACTCACTGTTCCACACCAGAGGTAGACCACCATTGTTGATATCTGACCATACCCACCTTTCCCTGGACATTTATATCCTATCCCCACCCCCAGGCATTGCTGTCACTGCAAACAAAGTGCATTTATCAAAAGCAGACTTTGCACTTGTGAAGACTGGGGTGGAAGACTTCAAAGGACCCATGCTGGGGGACTATTCAGGCCACTCTGCATAACCCTTGACAATTGCAGTCTATAAGCATGTGGAAGGTTTGCATTGATTATGCTATCCCAAATATACCCATGACTCCTCCACAACAGAACACCTGTCAGGTGTACACCAGCCATATATGAGCTGTCCAATAGATGGAGTGAGCTAATACATTGCAGAGCAGTAGCCCACAGAGGGAGGATATCTCTGAACAGTACTGGCATGACACTTCAATCCCTCATAATCATCACAACAAAGTGTTGACAGTGAAATTGTCCAGATACTGCAGATAAGGCTCCCTTCAGTCTGTTATTGATGCCCACTTACTGTTAGAGGCCCTCACCAACCCTCTTCCAGCAAACACCAGCCACATGGATGTGGCATAGCAAATTCAACCCCTGGGATCTCCACTGTGTCCCTGTTTGACGGAGGCACAGCACAGTAGCCTCAAATGGTGCCTTATGTGACCTACTTTACAGTGGCACAGTATCCTACTGTACTGGGGAGGCAGACGCCAAGCACAATCTGGCTAAGCTTTCATTCCCTAGGGCAAACAGCCTAGTATTGACCTCTACACCCATATGTTTAATTGTCAGATGCACAATATGTGTTGATGATAGACTGTTTGCAGGTCTTTATTGCCATAGCATTCCCTGTTTCTATGAACAACTTGTGTATCTGTGGAAGATGTTTGAATATGAGAGGGATCCACTATATCACTTATGTCTCTGTAGTCATTTAACTGTGTGCACTGGGCAGATTGCTGTAATGTGGTTGGTTCCTGTAATAACACGTACAAATACCAGATATGTGTGGCCAACTGCTAAACTGAGATATGGCCTAAGTGTGTGAGCATGCCCAGTTCAGGCTTTCCATGGCATGTTATCTGACATATGTCTCATTTATCAAAGTGTGCGAGCATGCCCAGTGTGAGCTTTCCATATGTTGAACTCTGCAGTCCACCACATTTGTGGATGAGTGTGAACTTCAACAATATCCTTCAACAATATCTCACGTTTATGGTTGTGTGTTGGGTGTCATGTTGTGTACTTACTGGACAACTGCTTTGTGTCTGAACACAACAGGGATTATACTGTGCCTGCAGGGTTTGCATGGGATACTTTGCATACAGTTGTCAACATCCTTTCATACTGACCTAACACTGTAGTACCGTATAGTGCACTGGTTCAGTACTTTCACTGTGGTGGACAGTATCCTGGGCTTTAGTCCTATCACTGCTTTAAATTTTCATAGTGAGCACAACAGACTGGTTAGGGGCCAGTTGTGCACATATGACCATGTTGCATTATGTTCAGATATGGACTACTTAAACCAGGCTTGTCCAACATTGGTAGTGTATTCCACAACATAGGTGGACATTGGCAAACACTAGCGATGTGCCCTAGGCCATCTCTAATGCTAGTCAGAGAGTGTGTTTGTCCTTCGACACACATTGTAACTGGAGTCTGCCATGACATATGTCATGGTTAGTATACTGTGCCTCCGTCTACCCGTGACATAACAGTGATACCCAGGGTAAACCTACTATCTCCCATCCACTCATCAAGATTCCTCTTGAGGAGAGTTGATGAGTGACTCTCTGGCTAACCTGTACTGGGAGTTTACTCAAGAGTGGGGGTGGCTTCTGTGTTATGGATCATTCAGTACAGCATGTCCTATGTATGTCAGTGCTGGGGTTCAGGTCTCTCATGTGCATAGCTCACTGCCATTCAGATTGTACAAGGTGCAGCATGTTCATTGATTCCAGCTTGGACATGGCTTTATAGATCAGGCACAGCTTGCCTCTGGGTGGGCAGTATGGCACTGTGTGGAGCTGCAGTTTGTTTAATCAGGCAACACATGGCATCTGTTCATGCTCTTTGATACTCCTGGTGAGGTACTTTTGGGGTCTTTCCAGTTGATGGAGGTGTCTGCTGAGGTACATCCCACAGGGGCCATTGTAGTCAATTGTGATGCTGATGAAGGATGATTGCAGTGCCACAATGACCTCCCCTGATCTAGATCTGACTACCTTCATGATTAGGTGGGTATATGGTATGTTTCTGTAACCACTACAGCCACATGCTTGTCCAATGCACGATATCTATCAACTTGTGTCCCCAGGTCTCTTATTACATCTTAAGTACTTAATGGGTTAACACCTATGTGGTAATTGGTGGGCACTTACTATATATCCACAGGGGTTGACTATACACTTTTCTGCAATTAGCTTGCTGACATGGCTATGGCACCAGTTGTCTGTTTCTATGTGACCCTTTTGTGGGATGCTTGTGTCAGCTGTAGGGTCAGATATGGTGGCCAGTTTGTAGTCCTCTGCAAACTTGTTCAGACACAGTCCTTCCATGTTGGCCTGTACCTATGGGACATATATACCAAACAAGGGAGGTCCCAGGACCGAGCCTTGTGGGATGCCAGCTGTATCTGGTTTGTAGTTTGACATGGCTGCAGCATTTCTGACCATATCAGTTCTGTCCTTGGTCTGGTTTGCAACCCCTCTACTGACATAGGGGTTTATATTTAAGCTAGTGAGCTTATCTATAATGAACACGTGGGGTATTTTATGGAAGCCTTTTGCAAGGTCCAGCTAGGCTGTGTGGACCATATTCCCCTAATCAATGACCTTAATGACTGTTTCAAATGAGTCAAACATGTTTAAGGGGCAGGATCTGCACTTAAGAAAGCCACACTGGGTAGGGTCCAGTGTCAGTAGGTCCCCAATATCTTTATGTCTGAGGTACATGCTGATCCTTTCCATAGCTTTGCAGACCAAGCTTGTCAAGGTTCTGGGGTGGTAGTTTGCAGTATCCATTCAGGCAACACCTTTGTGGAGAAGGACCACTGTTGTTGTACACTGCTCTTTGGGTACATATCCTGTGGTAAGGCTGACATTGAGCAGTAGTGTTATTTGGCGTTCCATTCTTCTTGGAGTCCATGTTGGACTCAGCCCAGGACACCATCTCGTACCATTGATGCTGTGTGTTTTGCTTTGTAGATGCTGGCTGTTACCTCAGCATCTGCAATGTCAGGGGGCCAGCACTCTGCTGGGATAGATATTTGGCATTTTGGGGGGGGGGGTTGCACTGCACCTGTCAGGTTGGATGTTGGCAATATGTGTGTGTGTTTGGTATATTGTTTGTAATATTTGAATGATTCAGAGCATATCTGTGAATTCCCAACAAGGTTCCTACCATCAGTTAAGAAAGCCTTGTGATTATCCTTAGTGTCCTGTATAATTTGTATCTTCATAGGTTCATAGGTTCATACTAGGCTATCCACCCTAGGGAATTTATAAGCCTAGCCAGAGTGTGTGTGGCTTTCGCCACCCCTTGCTATGTGAATATTATGGCCATTTAGGATTTACTTTACTGTGTCTCTGTCTGGACGTGACACAGTGAAGACCCCAAGTGTACATCTACGATCACCCATCCACTTGGCAAGATTCCTGTTGAAGAGAGTCAGTGAGGGGCTCTGCCTAACATGGAGTGGGATTCCGTTCCAGGGTGTAGGGAGCCTCTGGGTTATGTATCTGTCCCTCCAGCACATCCTATTTCATTATGTGTTGAGGTTGACATCTCTCACTCTCACAGCTCCGATGGATTTGGGTTTTCTGGGGTGGAGCATGTCCATTAATCCTGTGTTGGACATGGCCTTGTACAAAAGGCATACAACACCTATACGTAGGCAGTATGTGATTGCATACAGCTGGGGTGTCTACAGCCAGGCAGCATATGACATATATTTGAGACCCTTTATCCTCTTGGTGAGGTACCTTTGAGGTCTTTCTAACTGCTGCAGGTGTCGGGTAAGGTACATCCCAAATGAGGCATTGTACTAAATTATGGGCCTGATAAGAGAACAGTATAGGGGTACAATGACCTCTGTTGATGTAGATGTGAATCCTTTCATGATAAGGTGGCCAATATAGACAGTCTTCCTAGCCACGTTGTCAATGTGAGTGTCACATGACAGGTTACTGTCCACTTGTGTCCCTAGGTCCCTGATTACTCCTTCCATACATAATGGATTGCCACCTATGTGGTAATTTGTGAGTACCTTGTTTGGTATTTGGTGAGGCATTCATACTGTCCAGTGTCTTCAGGAAGGCTGAGTTGGGTTCCTGTGTGTGAGAGTGTGGTCTATAGCATGCTACAGACTGTACAGCAGTTTTGCCTACGGTTAGTTGCACATGGGTGGTCTCCGATTTTTCGTGCATTGTCAGTTACCTGGACGTGTGGGTATCTTTGCTGAATATGGATACTCCCCCTCCTTTTATGGTTTGGTCCAGGTTTTGGGGCCATAACGCATGATATGAGGTATAACCTGGTAGTGCTGGTGTGCTGTCAGGAGCCTTGCTGCAGGTTTCTGTCACTGCACGGACATCGATGTTCTCCATACTGGGGAGGGCCTCGGGAGCATGCATGTTGAGGTTTAGATGTCTGGCATTGGGCAGCTTTACCCTTATGTTTCTTTCCACTTATGTTTTCTAGGGAGGTGGGTTAGTCTTTTCAGCCTTGCCTACAAAAGGCTCTATGAAGGTGACAAGAGCCGTAGCCAATATCCAGATGCCCAGGGGTAACAGGTGCAAGCCATCCCTGGCACAGCAGCGTGGCTTGACAAGCATGACATCCCAAGCAGACATTGGATCCCCTTGGAATGACACCAGTAATTGTGCCACTTGTTAAAGCAGATCATTCTGTGTTTGTACTGTGGCATCATTCTTGGTGAGGGTAGGATGCTGCACAAGGTCAGTGTCATACCAGCCTGGACTACATAATCGGAGAGCTCATCTATGTCTCTTTTCATGTAGTCCAGGGAGGTACATCTCAGGTCATTCACGCCAGCATGGATAATGACTACATCATATTTGTACTTGCTTTGGGGTGACCTGCGTACTTGTGTTATGTGGTGTATTTTAGCAACCTACAGGCAGCTTACTGTACCCTTTCCGTTGTTCAGTCTGGTGAGTGGGACAGCAGTGTGTCTGACTATGGAGTCACCTATCACAACTGTGTCAGGCATGTTGTTTCTCCTTCTGGCCTGTGACTGTTTGGCACACCAGCTTTGTGTACTATGTGTTGCATGTGCTATGTTTGGAGGTAGTGGTTGTTTGGGTGTCTGCTTTGGAGGCCTCTGTTGATGTGGTGTGTTTGTAATTAGAGCCTCCGAGAATGTTTTTCTGTGTTTATGTCTTTGGTTTGCAGTTGTGATAGGTCTATGTGAGACTGTGTTTGTGGTGTGTGTGGTTACCTTCTCCTCCTGACTAGTTTTGACAGTACTGAGTTGAGAGAGATCAGCCTCCGGTTTGGATAAATGGTTGCATCTCTCACATATATTTGTATTTCTTGGGGGGAGGTGAGGGTTGTCTGTGAACATAGGGCAGGTGTAACTTTGCCTCAAGATTCACAGCTTCAACTTGTTGTAGCTGGCCTTAGTGGATTGTATGAGTGGACATATTTTATTGCCATACTACTGATCAGAGATTACTTCCCTTTTTAGGTTTGCTCTGTCATGTAGTAGCTTCCTCATTCTCTTGCATGGTTTGGTAATGGCTGGGGTCCACCATGCCAGATGCCTGCGTGTATGGCATTGTGTCTTGGTTTTATTTGGGATTGCATAATCCATGCATTCCTGGCAGTGTTCATGGAATGCATGTATAACAGGTTCTGAGGTGTGGCCCATATTCTGCACCTGCACAGGGCCTTTAATGGATTCCACATCAGTTTGGAGGAGTGCAACATTTGATTTACACATGTTTTTCTCTGTGGTTTTCTGGCCAGGGACTGTGGTCAGGATTTGTATATCCAGTGTGATTACTCTATGGTCTGATCTTACCAGTGAGGGATACACTTCTCATCTTGCCATCCAGTACCCATGTTGCTGATTATCACATCCAGTATGCTTACCCCTCTTGTGGGAGTGGTACATTGTTCCTGAGCATTTTGGTTTATGGATTCTAGGAACCTTTGTCCTAGGGTACTGGAGCTAGAATAATGCTCCCAGTCTATGTTTGGGTATTTTCAGTCACCCAATATAATGTGGTTTGGAGAGCTTGATATATTAATGTATTCCAACATAGGCCAAGTGCAGTTCCTAGTGTTAGGATGGTAGTCTGTAGCAGGCTATAAACTGGGAGGCAGTTTTAGCCACTGTTACTTGACCATGGCTAGTCCATGCTGCTTCTGGTTGTGGTACCAATATGGGTGTGTGGTTATCCTTGACAATTATTGCGAGTCACCCTCCTTTTGTAGCTTGTTCCATGTTTTGAGGCTGTACAGCACAGTATGAGGTGCAACCTGGTAGTGTTATGGTGCTGTTGTGAGCCTTGACCCAGTTTTCTGTTACAGAACAGATATCAACATTCTCCATACTGGGGGAGTTTAGACTGCATGCATCTTGCTGTTTAGACTTCTGGCATTGGGTAGCATTACATCTAGGTTTTTATCCCTTGTGATACCTATGGAGGTGGGTTTGTGTTTTGAGCCTTACCTATTCAAGGCACGCTGGGGGTAACAACAGCCTTTGCCAGTATCCATAAGGCCAGGACTAATAAGTGCACACCACCCCTAGCAGGTGGAGCATCATGTCGTGCTCAGCATGTCATCCCAGCCTGGCACGCATTGGATCCCCTTTGACTAACAGCAATACTTCAGCCAATTATTGCAATTGATCATCTCATCTTCATATTCTGGCATCATGCTTGGTGAGGGTAGGATGTTAGTCAGGGTCATCAAGTTTGCATATACTACATGGTGTTACATTGCTTAACACATGGCAATCATGCCTCAGGTGGTGCTGCAAGGCTGCCTATGTTGGATGCACATACTACACTCCCTGTACATGTTTGAAAGCAGGTTGTGTCAACTTAGACTTTTACTATATGTGTGAGTCGGAGAGAGGTATAATTTCCAGGGTCCCTACTGAGTCAGTGTATGTGCTATGCATTGCCACTTTTCCAAGGCCAAGGCATACTGGGCACGCCTCCTTCTGCCTACTGGGGCAGGCTCAGGTTGTTCCTCCTCCGAGTCATGCTCTGCCTGTGATTGACTTGGCAATGGTGGGGGGGCTGTTTGGCCCAGCCCTATGCTGCTCCTGCTGTAGCTGTTTTCACAGGATCATATTATGCAGCATAGCACATACCATGACAATTTGGGTACATGTAGTTGGTGAGTACTGCAAGGCTCCACAAGATATATCCAGGCACTGGAACCATGACTTGAGCAGCCCAAACACACGCTCAATTACATTTCGTGTTTGTGCGTGTGCCTCATTATGGCATTCCTGTTCAGGTGTGTGTGCATTTCTGATGGGTGTCATCAGCCACAGCTCCAGTGCATATCCAGCATTACTAAGTGACCATGTGGGATATGCCCACTGGCAAATGTCTGGTACAGCTGCGTCAGACGCCAGATATGGGAATCATGGTAGCTTCCAGGGCAGCCAGCACACAGATTCATTATTATGCCCTGGGCATCACACACGACCACAACCTGGCAGTTGATGAAGGGGAAGCCCTTGCGGTTAATGTAGGCCCTACCCCGCTCACCAGCTGGTGCTTTGATGCGTATATGCGTGCAGTCTATTGCACCCACTACCTCAGGGTATTCTGCTATTTGCTGGAAGAGACGCATATTGCTGGCCAATGCCTCACGGGAATTGGGGAAATATACATGATCTCCAACATGTGCTGACATGGCATCCAGGAACTGGTGCAGTACCCTGGATGCTGATGCCTGTGAGATCCCCATCATATCATCAGTTGGACTCTGGAAGGTACCTGTTGCTAGTATTCTTAAGCCAACACATACCTTGGTTTCCACTGGGATGGGTTCCCCTCTGTTGGTTCTGTGTGTGAGGCGTGGCCTGCACAACTCAACAATTTGCTGCAAGAGGTCTCTGTCCACTCTATAGCGCTCCACTATCTCCAGCTCATGTAACCCCTGGTAGGTGACCCTGGGCATGTACACTCTTCTCCATCTCCTCACTGTGGGTTGTCTGGCACCATTTGCATTGTCATCACCCTCAGCAAGTCGCCTATGTCTCCTTATGACAGCTATGGCAGCCCCTAGCATTTCTGCTCTGAGTTAAGCTTTTTCAGTTTTCACTTCTAATAGCTTACTCCTGTCTTGCAGTGTTTCTTGAGAGAAACATCCTGCACTGCTATTTGCAGAGTTTTAAGTGCTGGGCTGGGCTACTATTCTGCCTGTGTAATTGCCTGCTTCTAATTGTTTTCACCTGCTAGCTCCAGCAGTATTCCCTGCTAGCTTCCTACTAATTCTGTTGCTTCCTTTTTCCTTTCTGTTTCCTCAGGGGGGAGCAACGCGCATACCAGCGGAAACACACTCACAGTTGCTTACAAGCACGCACACATGCTTACACAGTTTAGAATCTACTTATTTGGGTTAAAACACGTGCACACCAGCGCAAACAGTCTTACAAGTCTGCCAACAGGCTCCGACATGCTCAGTCTGCCTTACACACGTGCACACTGCCCTACTCGCACCTCCTGGCGTGCACACATGCACAACCAGCAAGAAACTTTGGTGTTGGCTACAGTGTACACCTTCCATTTCTTGACTTTCCCATGCTTATCTTGTGGCACTCCTCTTTCCATGATATGTGTCTGACATCTGTCACGTAACACTGTCCTACAATGAACTGCATTTCCTTCTGCCATTCCCCCCTGTGATGTCACCTATCTCCTACTCTGTTCCTCCCCCTTATGTAACTCTTACACTACTTGGAATGTGCTCATTTGCTATGTGACAGTGGGATTCAGTATCCTAACACTCATTTACATCAGATTGCCTACTAATGCTTAGTTACATGTCTTAGACTCAGCTTCCCCCCTTAGCAACCACTAAACGGTGGCCATGTTGTTTTTGGTCTGCTGGTCCCTGCATTGTAAATCCATGTATTGCATAAAACTCACATTTGTGGGTTTATAACCTTCATTTTTATGTTTTATGTAGCACAGCCCGTTTGTTCGGGGCTGCGCTGCATTTTCGCCGAAAAAAAATATTTTTTTCTCATATTTGCATTGGGGTACCTTGCCAATGGCCACATATTTGGACATTGTCATGCTGCCTGACACATATACACCCTTTATTTGGAGCTGACATGGCTCCATTGTATTATTTGCAGAAACGTACTCAGTTGTCAACTGAGTAAATTTCTGCAGCTAACACGACTCTTACACAGGCTGGTTTCAGCTTCGTGGATCTCTAATCTACCTAATTTGCATGCCTTTCGGCTGCAAGTGAGGAGATTAGCATATCCATGCCCAGTCCGTGTAAGAGACGTTTTAGCTGGTCTCTTACACGGAATTTCGGGCTGTTCCTGGATCACGAAGACTGCATGGAGTCTTACACGACTCTTAGACTCTGTGCAAGCCTTCGTGAAGCCTGCCCACTTTGTTTTACAGCACAATAAACCACTTCCATACCTGATAAAAAGTATATATATATATATATAAATTTAGAAAGCTTGTGAGGAAATTATTACTCTATTTTTGTTTTACTTGGATCGCTTGTCTGTGTACTTAATAAAGGATTTTCGACTGGAAACAGACTGCCTACCTTGCTTGGATTACTTTGGAATACTTAGTAAAGCTGTACATTTATACATTTTCTATTATTATTTTTTGTTTTGTTTTGACTTAAGATGAGTTTAAGTTCTCTGCTTCTACTACTATTGTCTGATCTGATTAATATGCAGTGATTAACTAGAGATATATGGACTGAAAATCTTCCACACAGAGAAGTTTCTTACACTGTTTTGTTTTTGGACCTACTACACTTGTTTAGTGGGTTGTTATGAGACTTCGGGGATACCACAGAGATTACTTGTTTTTTTTCAATAATATTAATTAATGCTCTACAAGGAAGCATTAGTATATGCATACAATTGATAAGGATTTAAGCTTATTTGTTCTTTTCTTTTCTTGAAATGAATAAGTTGGAAGATTCTCAGCTAGAGCGTCTTCTGTGTGGAGCCATGCGTGAATGGGCGTACCTTCGTTGAAGGTTGTGTGTCAGAGCTGGCAATATGGCATGTAAAAATCTACTGCCAATCATTAACGGACCAGAGTTCCACTGTGGCGACCCCTAACTGAGAAAAGCCGAAAAACACAACAACAACACACCCTTCAGGCAGTTCTCATCATCTAGTAGTATCTCTAGAGAACAATGGAAAAGATATGTCCCAAGTTAGAGAGTGAAAGGGGGATGGATAAAGACAAAGTAGCCAGCCTTTACAATGCAGGAGTCTTAGATGATGTAATGAGATGACTTAAATAGCTTACAAGTGACATAGGTTGTAATACTCCATTTTCCTTAATAAACTATACCCTTTAGGATCTAGAATATAATCTAGCAGAAAGTAAAGCAACATTAGCATTTAATATTCTTAATAATATGCTTTGATTGCAGTGGTCATGTTGTATACCCAAAAAAATTCTAATATTTATTTCCCTCAGCTGAAGGTAACATATTTCAGCTAATGCATCAAGTTGTGGCTAATATTTGATAATAATATAAATGCTGATACACTGATTATTAAAACATAAAACATTCTGATATATTTATTTTAACCATCCTGAGGAAGATAAAATCCTTATATGCTCTGAAATACATAGAGGACATTTTCAAAGACCATTCTGGACTTCATGCTTTTTAATTGCACCAAGAAAACAGGAACCCATGCATTAACAAAGCCTTTATGTTCACTTAGGGAAAAAAAAATACGAAGCTGGAAATTCATCTAGCAGATAAAATGGCAGTAGAATTGTTACGGACTATGATTACTCAGATAAAAAAAAACAATTAAAATACTACTGGAAATTATGGCATATAAAACTGCAATGTCTATCAGTAATGATATTTCTGAGGACATTACAGTGAATGTGGTGACTTGGGGCTATTTTTAGACAACTTTGCCACATCCCTCTTAGTAAATTTACACAATGAACAGTCAGGCAAAGAGTATGTGTGATTCAGAAAACCCAGATACACATCGTGGCTAGTCCAAATAATGTAGTCAGACATGCTATATACTAATGAATACATAATGAGGCACTATGTATGATAATGAGGCAAAATAGTATAGTGGAATTATTCAAAAATGTTTAAATGCCACGTGGCACTATGCCCCTGTTCAGACAGAGTAAATTGCAGAATTATGTTAAGGGTTGTGGCAGCTATAGAAAATGAATATCTGTAGGAGACTGTCTGCTATGCCTGACAGTATGCAGCATCATGATTGGTGGATCCAAGTTATCCAAACTCATTTAGCAGTTCACTGCCTTCATGACACTGGACGTATGGCATGGCACTGTGTTGATATACACACCGACCAGCAAATCATGGAAATGTGCTGGCCTCATTAGATATAGATATACATATATTAGCTACATTGGCATTTCAGTGACATACTGGGGACACAGTGGGCGTATCTCAGGCCTTTGTCTCAAGAATACTCCATCAGTTTCTTGATACAGTGTTTCAGCATGTGGGGGAATATATGTGGTCCCCTCATACCCCATAGGAGAGAGCTAACGCAATATGGGAGTTCTCTGAGGTACTGGCAGCCATAGACTGTACCACAAGGGCATAAAATTTCCATCTACTGAATTGGGAAGGAAATGCATGATTTGAAATGATGTCACTTAACCAACTGCAAGGTAGTCTGTATTGCAAAGGGTTACATCTACAATGAGTGTACAGTATCACAGAATATTATATTTAGGAAGCAGTTATAGAAGGGTGGGCTCTTTCAGGGCCAGCAGGCTACAACAAAACGGGCATCAGAAGATGAGAGCCACCTCCCAGTAGCTGGTGCAGATGGTTAAGGCTGCAGCTGGAGTTCATGTGGTATAGAGTTTTATTCCCTCAACCTTCTTTTGCCTACTGTGTGATCCTGAGCAAAACACTAAACAAGGCAACCTTACTTCTGGTTCATCCTTGAAAAGGGACTGTGTGTACAGTGTGCCTTCCTGGTTAACAGAGAGGTAGTTCTTATTCTGGTTCTGTGGTGTAATGGTTAGCACTCTGAACTCTGAATCCAGTGATTTGAGTTCAGATCTTAGAGGAACCTGTTGTGTCTTCAGTTTACCTGGTCTGTGAAATCAATGGAACTTGTTGGCAGGACAGATTTGTGTCCCAGAGACTCCCCCTTCTTTGGAATATACTCGGTCTCCACGTCAAGCAGAGTACCTCATTAACCCTTTTAAGGGCAACCTGGATAACTGGATGGGGAACAGAAAATCTACCCGTGGGAATCCACCTATGTCTCTGCTGGATAGGGGCATTGGGTGCTGACTTGACAGAACATGGGTTAAATTCTTGGCTAGGCTTGTAAGGACCTCAGGGCCAATAGCCTAGTAACTTCCTATGATCCTGCAGATACTGAGAAGTCAGAGGAGAAGTTAGCGGTAGTAATGATCATGTCAGATGGAGGAAGGCAAAGTATACAGCGGCACTAGCAAAGAGACAGCAGATTGTACATAGCTTTACAAGATAACTATTCAACAGTTATGCAGATACACCACAGTAAAACACCAAGCTGTGCTTACCCATGCATAGGTTGACCATGCTGTGTATCAGACATAGGTAGTCCAAGTATCAATGGACAAAGGGCACGCACAGTTATCATCATTTGCACAGGTGGAGAAAGGGGTACAGTCACTTATCTTTCATAGGGAAGTGTGCAAGTGTGAGAGCTGATCTTTATGAAGAGAAAAAGTGCATTTTAGGGAAATGTCAGAACAGGCATAGGTAGGGGTTGATGTTGAGAATGTCAGGGTTAATGAATGCTTGTGATATGTTGGGAGTTTTGGTGGTTTGTGTTTGCGTGTGTGTATGTCTCCAGGGATACAGATTTAGCAGTTATTTTAACACTGTGGCTTGGCCTATAGACCTGCTCAGAGCATGTGCCACATAGGGTTCAGCTTCCAGTGCATGCTTTTCTCCATGAGAGCTGGTTCTGTAAAGAGATGCACCAGGTGTATCACAGCCTTGGCTAGATACTGGTATACTGCGTGATCTTGTCCAACGCCTTCAAAGAAATGGGCCAGCATGATGACATTTATGATTATGGGAGTACTATCTCCAGGGAGTACACACCTCCACAATAAATGAAGCTGTGGAAGTGCTAGCCCTGTGAGAGTGAGATCATGTACATCCAGAGCTGTGTTGGCTAAAACCTGTGGATGTAGCAGATAACAGGCTGTAAGGATGACACCTCACCCATAGTAGACTTCGCAAAGAAGATACTGCATGGGCCAGTGTGCTTCAGTTTGTCCAAGGAATCATACATATGAGACTGCGCTTCCATACTTCAGCTTGAAACCCCTGGATCACCTTCACTATCTCTGCTATGGTTGTGGTGTCACTTGCCCATGTAGAAATAATACTGTTGCACATATGTTGGATTACAGCCACAAACACACTAGCCTGAGCGGGAGAATAGTAACCATATCTCCACTGAGCACCATTACCAACTCTATCTGTGGACCTCCTTCCTCAAGAGTGCTAGGTTCAGATTCAGACATATGGCTACTGAAGGGCAGCACACTTCCCTGTTCTATAGTGTCCTCATCAACTTGTCCACTGTCAGAGGTTTGTGTATCATGGGTATTTATTGGCATACTGACTGCATCCATGGTCCATATAGTGGATATGGTAGTCATGCTTCCTGTGGTAAACACACACTGTGAACCCCTGAATGTACAAGATCACCCTTACCATTATTATCAGAGGCTAGAGATCCTCCATCATCAGATGGGGCAGCTCCATAGTGCTGTTGCCAGTTAAAGAGTCATCTATGACTACAGCAAAGCAAAAAAAATCTAGTGTACATATGACCCAGTACCAGAACTACACATGCAACTGATATCCTTATTATTATAACATGATAAAAAATAATACCCCTTGCCATTGGTCATACTGATGCAGATAGTTATGCCTGTTGGATGTCCAATGTGCTCATATACCATAAATCAGAAAGATTTAATGAAGCTTAGGGTAAATAGGAAGGAGGAACTGTAGCTATTGATACAATGACATTGGGCTACATACCTAGGACATCGACAGTTGTAACTGTGTGTGGCCTGTCTAACTATGCCCCACCATTCTGCATCACACCATGAGACTCACTGTATGTCGTATTGCCTTAAGAGAGGTCAGGAACTCATCCTTCTCCATAAGAGTTGGTTTGATTGTCGTCCTACCTCCTATTGCCATATGTTCCCATTCCATGGCTTCTGGTAGTAGCATGGATCATATCTGTGATCCTACAGTAGACCATTTCACAGCCATGTTTCTGACCACCCCTTGCATTGACTTTTCTGACAATTTCAGTCCAAGTACAGTCATGGAAGAGATGGTCAGTGGCATGGACATCCAAGAACGCTCAACCATGGAGACAGAACACCTGTAGTACCATCTCATTCTCAGCTTTTGTGAATTATGGTGGGTGTGGATAGCCCAAGAGATGCAGCATTTTTATATGTGCCTTGTCTTTTTAGGAATACTCATTTTTAGGAATAAATCTGTTGGTATGAAAAACAGTGGAATTACAAGGCTTATTCCTGTTTGGGCCTTGCAAGTCCTTACAGCACTATTATTCTGCTAGGCCGTATAGTATGCTTTACTTGTACCTGACAGTTAAATATCTGTATTTCCAATCTTTAAGCAATCATCAGACATATATGTGTACTAAGCACATATTACCCAGTATAAGGCTGCTGCCTGAAATAGTGTGGGCAAGGCTGTCATCCTTGCTACTGGCATCCCATGTATGACAAAATATTGCCATCACCATTATAATGGAACAAATGGTCACAATTGTGAGCTCCCCTTACATAGCCCAGTTTCCCAAACCATTATCTGATTAGTTGACCATAGATAATAGATAAATGGAAACTAAGGGAGCTAAACTTTGGACTACAGGAAAATCAACTCAGCCTGCCTTCAGCCTCTTTGCTAACTGCGAGAATTAATGCTAATAGCAAGTTTCAAAACATGGAACAACACATAATAAAAATTGCTTTCCATAGGAAAACATGGTTATTGATTCCACTACCTTTCACATTTGAAGTGAGAACTCTACCATTCAAGCTAATTCCCATAGTGTCTAAGTATGCAAATATGTGCCTAAATAGATTTAGGAAATTTACACGCACACACACACACACACACATACACGCAGGCACGCACGCATGCATGCACACACACACACACACACACACACACACACACACACACACACACACACACACACACACGCATACAGGCATATGCCAGGATTCACAGACATGTATTTCAAGGAAGGGGACAGCTTATGCTGAATAGAGAAAGAATAATGCAATACACAATTAATCATAAATAACTAATCAGAAACATAACATGTGAGCAGGTAGAAGGCTAAATATGAACAAGGTATAAAAAGCATAAAGGGAATATCATAAGTGAAGCAGATCACTATAACAAAGATTATACAAAGACAGGGAAGGGAGTGGTGTGATGTCTCATTACATGAAACCCATAACAATAAAGGCAAGAGCAAACAGTAGGTAGTGAAAGTTTCCCTCAGCAGTGGACTGTGGCAGTCTACAATTGCATTCTAGAAATAAAAAAAATGTATAGGAGATATGAGGACCACTTAATTTGTGAGCAGCAACTGGATACCTTACTTGTTCCATGAAATGGGCAAAAAAGATGTGCAGGAAAGAAGTAAAAGCAGCAAAGGAAGCAAATTAAGATACAAGAGGAACACAATTAAGATAAAACAGGTTGGGGAAAGATCAGACACACACACACACACACACACACACACACACACACACACACACACACACACACACACATGCACATATATTTATATATATATATATATATATATATATATATATATGTCTATAGATAGATATAGATATAGATATATACAGAAATATTTATATACAGTAGAGAGTCGATTATCTGAACATCGATTATCGGAAACTTCAATTATCAGAACCAGTCTTCCAAATTTTTTGGGTAGGAAAAATCATAAAGTCTGAATATATAAACATTATATGTATTTGCTTGAGCATGCTTTTTGAGCTTGTAGCCAGCTCATGTGTGAAAAAGTATTATTTATTGTCCACTGGAATCACAGAATGGTTGAAAAGTTTGTTCCTGCATGACGGAAAGAACAAGATATATGTTTGATTATCCAAACAATTTGATTATCTGAATTACCCTAGGTTTCAATTAGTTCAGATAATTGACTCTCTACTGTATATAATTAAAAAAAATATATGTGCACGTATAAATATAAATTTGTAATATATATATATATATATATATATATATATATATATATATATATATATATAATATATATTTATACATAGCTATATAGATATAGATATATATAGATATATATTTACTGGCTGAAGGAGTGAAGAGAGGAGGGTCATAAGTATGAAGGGGAAGAAAGGAGGGGGGATGGTAGGCAATGGTGGCAAGCAGACTCACATATAACAATCCAGATGAAAGGAAGTGGATATTATAAATAGGGAAGGAAACAAGGGAGAAACATAACCAGACAAACAGAGGAATCAATAAAGTTATAAAATTATAATTGCTCTGTACATTATGACATTGAGGCATTTTTTAGTCTCATTCTGTATTTTATTTAGCCATTGTGTTTTAGTTACTCATTATTTATTTTTAACACAAAGAGAAAACAAATGTCTTGGGCAGGTTAGGGGTATGGGTCCCGATGAACATTTCCTTGGCCCTGCAGCTGATGGGTCTGTGTCTAGGTGGTTATTTGATCTGGCTAGACCTGCTTCTTGTAGCCTGATGACACTGGTCAGCAAGTCAAGCTAGTCTAACACTCATCACAGGAGGGATTGATGCATGGTGATGTCAGCTGTCATCTCCATAACATGTAGCATCTCAGGTTGAGTCAGGCTAGGTGACTGGGGTTCATTACCTGCATGTAATGGGTGATGATGCATGGTGACCCAGGTTGCTGCTGCTTAGTCAGCTGACATCTCCATAACATGCTACAGGTCAGTCTGTCAGGTCAGGTGACTGGGGTTCATTACCTGCCTGTAATGGCTGATGAGGCACTTCTGTCCTCTTCAGTTGCCTTTACTGTGGCCTTAGCTGTGGAAGTAGTAGGCCTCAGCTGACTTACCTGTGGTGATGGTGGACCATAGAGGCCTGTTGAAAGAAGATAAAAAGGAAGGGAGCCCTAGTGATGGTGACATACAGTTTGTAGAGTGTGCAGAGTACATGTGGAAATTGGATGTTAGCAAACCTTCATGACAATAATATTTGCTTCCTCTAGTAGTAGCATCAGACAGCTTTCTCCCTCTCTCTCTCTCTCTCTCTCTCGCTCTCTCTGTCTATGTTGAAAGACAAAAAAAGATATGAAAACCATCACATAAAAACAAACAAATCACATAAAGGTGTGACTGACAGGCAAATTACAGTACAAAGCTACAATTTCACATATACATGCAAGGAAGCAGAAGCCAGAGATGAGGCCCAGTTCCCACTATAGATATTACAGTACACAGAAGTTGTAAAAAGTGTCTACAGCTAGGGCAACCATTTACACCACCACGTCTAGGTACAATAGAGCAGAAGCAGCTACACTGCCTCACTTATGTGCCGTGAAGCAGAAGCATGAAATGGTGCCTGCATTCCCCCAGTGGCATTGACATGTGCCTATCTCACAAAACAACACAGTGCTATAATGCACACAGCTGACAAAACACCAACAAGCTGAACACAGTCACCAACAGTAACCAGCATGGTATATCCTGGAGTCATGCAGAGAAAATAAACTCAAATTAGGAGCAGAGCTGAGAAGGACATAAAAACAGTCCTGTACATCACTGATGTACTTTAAACATAGTGATCCACAGACACCGGTGTAATTTGGCATCATTAGCATACATGTGGAAAAAATTGTTGCATATGGTACCATCCTTTATAAGTCGTCTGTTATTTTTGATGCCACAATGCACAGAAGAAAGCTGTGTGAGATATAGTTTAACATCTTGAAGCACCATCTAACATCAGAAAAGCAACTATTCTGCATGGTGGAGCCCATATGATGTCCATAGTGGTCTACAGTACTGTGGTAAGGGTTAATAAAGCCATATCATATTAAAATGAATACTACTTTGTGAATATTTGCTTGGTCTTCAGAGGCAGGCATGGTAAAACTAGTGCTTAGTAATGCACTTTCATGCAATATACACCTGCATCTATAAGAGTATGTAGGTTATGCCCCTGCAGGGCAACTGAATCACATTGATGGCTGCCCACTGCAAAAGGATTACTACTACCCCTCCCCCAGTGTGTTCTGCCTGTATAACATCACTGCCTACAGCTGTGTGCCCCTGCAAAGGAAATGATGATGGAAAAACTACTATATTTATGCCTGTAGTACTTTTCTGGACTAAGCTGGATAGCTGCAACTAACCTTAGAACCACTCTCTTACCTTTCCATGCCATTCCTCTACATGGATTGCTCATCTTCCATGGGTATAACTGATTGGACAAACCCCTGGCATTATATTCATGCCATCCTTTACACTTCATTTTCCAGTATATACATATACCCTGACTATTTACCTATCTCTTTCCAACCATCTGCAGCATTGTTTAGTTAGACACTGGTACCCAACTGTATCACCACATCACCTGCTTACAAATACAGTTCCCATTCTTCTAGGTTTACATATGACCTCTAAAGGAGCAGGAAGACTGGGAGTGGACAAATCCTGCCCTGCCAAGTACAAAATCCTACTACAGGTGCTCAGGACCTATGGGTAATGACTGCTTCAAAGAGGGGCTATCCAACAGCTTTTATGCGACCACATGAAAGGCACAGTCATCCATAATTATCTAAACAATCCTATCTAGGTTTCTGATTTACTGTGGAGTTGACTGGTAAGAGAAGTTTTGTTTGAATTTATATTTTATTTTTTACACTGTTTTTTACTGTTTTTAGGAATGGAGGGATAGCCTGTAGACAAAAGATTTACTTTGATTTATATTTTGTTGTTTTAACTTTAATTTTCACTGTTGGTTATTAGAAAGGGATACATTTTAGACAGGCAAGCTCTAGCCATCCCAGGGGACTAGTCAGCTATAAAGTCACATGATCCACAGATAGGACAATTCAGAGCTTCTCTAAACAATCCTATATTGGTTTGTGATTTACTGATCTTTACTGTTAAAAGGAAGTGTGATGATAGAGATCAGATGCTACTGCACATGCAGGGTAAAGGGATTACAGCTTTTGTCTGACTTTCAGAACTTGTACTGTCAGAACAACAACTTTACTGTATTTACTTTAGTATTTAGTTGTATACTGCTTATGTGATTTTTCTCACAGAAGTTGATTTAAGCTCTCTTTGATTTCTGTGGTTACCGATTTTGATTATTTTTTTATTCGATTGAAGCTGAATATGGATTTAAATGATTATGCCATTAATGATTTGCTAAAGCACAAATATGTTGTAGAGTATAATAAATGCTATGCATATTTAAAGGTAATGCCTGATAACACTGGTGATCTGTGTTATTCATCTCAAAAGATGGATGATTTCCTTACCATTATTAGAGGTCAAGCTAGACTTGCGGATGATGATTGTACTTATGAAACTGGCACATCTTGGATAACTGCTGTTACATATATTAATGACAGAACTGGTGAGACAAATAATGTTAGGTAAAGAGCAAATAGATCACATTTAGGAATTGATGTGTCTGTTGTCTGTAAAGATCATTCAATCTCCTATGAAACAAGATGATGCCCCTTACAACCTTTGAATTCTGGATGCAAGTATTCAGCAATCTGAGGATTCAGGCTGTTTAGAAAGAAACAAAAAAAAAAAAAAGAAAGGAAAAAGTTCACAACAAATAGCAAGGAAGAAAAAGAAACTGATAAACGTCTGTAAAGTAAAGAGAATATGTACTGAAAAGGCCACTGCTTTGTTATGTATCACACAGATTACAGGGAATGATAACATTTTTCTATCAGAAAACATTCAGTCTACAGAAAAAGGCATTGTTTTTTCAAAGGAGAAGGTGGATAAAAGAGGCAAGTGGCAGGTGAAAATGAAGAGATCAAAACTGAATGTGAAAGGATTATAGAACATTACTGTAAGAAAAAAAAAAAAGAAAGACAGATATTGACTACATGGCTCAAGCTCGGGATGTATAAAAGCCAACTGGATGAGAATTGTAAACTTTCAAATTTCGTAAACGAAAAACAAGCTTTAAGAAGCAATTCACTCGGAAGGATGTTTAATAATATAAATGTTGTTTAATAATGTTAGCACATGCTTTCGGAGAGCTCTATGTCCCTCCTTCCTCAGACACAACGATAATAAAATAATTAATTAAGTAAATACCTTCTATACACTCCAAAACCAATTAATTATGCTAAACAGATCCAATTGCAAAAAACTAATGCAATAAACCGAAAGCAGCTCCAAATTCAAAGTAACACGCTACTACTAAAGCGAAGCTTACAACCTATAATGCCCTTTAAGCAATCAATAATTTAAATTGTTATAAAACAAAATACATAACTATAAATTTTATTTTATTTTATTTTGTTTTATTTTATTTTATTTTGTTTTTTAAACATTTATATTATTAAACAACCTTCCGAGTGAATTGCTTCTTAAAGCTCGTTTTTCGTTTATGTGGTTTGTCTTTTGTGATTTGGAGTTTTGAAACTTTCAAATTTAATACGCAATGAAAACAGCGGGATTAATAAGATTACTGGTGATGAAGATCATTTCTTTGTAACAACTGATAGAGCAGATATTACTGTATTAGAAGTTGAGGACTCTTCAGATATACTGTTATAGCTGAAACACCAACCAGGAAAATAGGCACTGTGGCAAGGTTAAGCACAAAAATAACCCAGGTTAAAAAACTTTTATTTGAAGCACTTTTTGTTTGCTGGAATACGCAAACTTCTTCAGAAACCATGTTGTTTACAAGCATATAAATATACACAATCAGTCAGTATTAAGCCAATCACAGCTCATGCAAAGATATAATTAATTTGTTGGTTGTTTAACTATTCTCTTAATGACACCAGCCCTACCCACTAATAGCATAATAAAATGCTAAAATGAAATACTAAAATGCTGAAATGCAATGCTGCACAAATGGCAACATAATGTAACCTGTTACATAATATATAATATGCAACATGTAATATAAATTATGCCAACATTAATGTCAAAAAATTTTCATTAAAAAATAAAGAAGTATAAATAAAATATATAGAAAAAATAAAATATATGAAATATATGATATAGTGTAAAGTAAGACACATCATTTTTCTACCATAGGGTCAACGCCTAAGATTCTTTAATTTAAGAATGCTACTTATTGAGCATGTTTCATTCAGCCCAGGGTGGTTGTAAGCATTTAGTTTAATCTGCTAAGCTAATTCTAATTCTTCCAACCATAAGGGTGCCAGACCCTCTCTTACATCTGTATTCACCTGGTCGATGACAGAAAATTTGAATCTATGGTTCATGTAAAACTGGGTATGTTTAGCCAAAGCATTGTCCTTGTTGTTTTTATTAATAGCATACTGATGTTCGTAGATCCTTTCACGGAGCCTACGTTCCGTTTTACCTACGTAAAATGCAGGACAATGCTGGCAAGTTGCTAAATAAACAACCATCTTTGAGTTGCAATTGAACCTGGATTTTAATCTAATGTGGAACCCACCCACTGTTACCGAGTGTATGTTGTCCACAAATTTACAATAATTACAGCTTTGACATTTAAACATTCCCGGGACCCTTGATACAGTCTGTCGCTGTTGTTCAAGTAGATCCTTCAAATTCCTACCTCTTCTAAATGTTACCCATGGTGTGTCGCCCATCTTGACAAAGATGGAATAATTTGTTCTAAAAATACCCCAGTTTTTCTTAATAATATCCAAGCAAGCATAACTATGCAAATGGAATGTGGTAATAAAGTTCACTTCATTTTGTGCATTATGTACCGAACTATGTGTCATGATGTCATTAGAGTCTGAAACAGGACTTGAAGTGTCATCATTGCGTGATTTAACTTGCAATAAGGGTTTATCTATCCCATTAAATCTCTTATATTGGACTTCCTTTATTAAATTGTCAAATAATCCTACTGGGTACCTTCTATGTAGAAACATGGACTTAAGTAAGTCACATTCTTCTACAAAGTCCTGATCCTTGCTTACTATCCATGCAGATCTCAATAGTTGCCCTTTAACTACAGAACGCTTTTGATGGTGGGGGTGGCAACTTGAGAAATGCCAAAATGAGTTGGAATAAGTACTCTTCTTATAGATGCTGGCAACATATCCACCTAAAACCCTGTTCTTAGATATCAAGGTATCTAAATACGCTATAATCTCTTCATTAAAGGTAGCAGTAAATTGTAAAAATTGGGTTGATTCATTAAACTTTTGGACAACGCAGTTACTGATGTTGACATCACCATTCAACAAAATAAATATGTCATCCAAGTATCGTGTGTAGTAAATAATCAAATCATTAATACGTGCGTCCTTGAATACGTATTCAGATTCCCAATAAGCCATCGCAGAGTTTGCTGTGCTCAACCCACATAGGGAGCCCATAGCTACACCAACTTTTTGGAGGTAAAAGTTGTCACCAAACATGAAAAAGTTGTTGTATAGAATAATTTCCAATAATTCAGTAACTAGCACCACCTTGCTGTATGGGGCGCCATGGTTCCTTAACAACAGATTTACCCATTCAATGCCTACATCCTGAGGTATACATGTGTACAAGTCCTTCACATCAACTGTAAGAAAGTTATAGTCAATGTTGTATTCCAGGCTATCTAATCTTTTAAGGAATGACCATGAGTCTTTACAAATTTGTGGTTCCTTAACCAAATATTTTTGTAGGATTACGTCTACTAGTTTTGCACAAGGATAAGTGGGTGAACTTCAGCCATCAACTAATGGCCTCATAGGTGGATTCAATATTTTATTTATTTTATTTTATTTTACATTTGTTGACCAGGATAGTCCGACTGGATGCATGTCCATTTTCAGCGGAGGCCCGGGGAGAAAAGCTCCAAGGGTAAGCAGATACAGCATTACATAATACCAGCATTACATATTACAAACAGACTATTTACAGAGATTACATAAGTAAGCAAGTTAAACAAGTTCCACAGGTTACAGTTAATCCTGAGCACAAGTCAGGATTAAATTAAATTACACAGTAAACTGGTTAACAGGTTTTTACACATTCTAGAGAGAGTTAGCCAGGCTTGATACATTGACTTAGCCAGTTAAGTGACAAATGTTGCTTGAGTCTAGTTTTAAATTGACCTAAGGTGGAAAGTAAGGTAATATCAGCTAGAACAGAGTTCCAAGATCTACTTACAGAGTTTGCAAAGAGAGAATCATCGGCTGTGTTATTAATTTTGCTAGTCTGAGTTAGTAGTTTGTTAGAGGATCGAAGCGGTCTAGCATCGTTATAGGGGGTGATAATATTTTTAAGTGCAGGAGTATTGTCCGGATTATAGAGGATTTTATAGGCCATAATCAGTTGGTTATACTGGTTTAGGCTGGGTAGTTCAAGCCAACCAAGCTGATTTAGATTGATGCAATGATGTGTCCTAAAAGGCAGCCCAGTGGCAAACCTGGCAATGTGGTTGTAGCAAATTGAGAGTTTGTTAAGGACAGTCTTGTTTAAATTCGAGAGTAGAGGGGATGCATACAGAATGGTTGAAAGAAGGTGAGAGCGAGATATGGCAATTTTATCTGGAGGAGTTAGGAAGGCTTTTATTCTGTAAAGTGACCCTAGTTTTTTATTGATGGTTTTGATAGTTTGGTTAACATGTAGGTCAAATTTTAGATTATTGTCTATGATGACACCGAATAGTTTTGTAGATGGGTCAGGGGAGATTATTGTGCCATCATTTGATTTTATGGTAAAGGTGAAAGCAGTAGATCTACGTGTTGGTGAAAATAACAGCATTTTAGTTTTTTTGGGATTTAGGATCAGACAATGTTCAGAAAGCCAGTTTTCTATTGTATTAAAGGTGGTCTGGGTAGCTGACCATAACTCTACTGGAGATGTGGCTGAGCAAATCAGAGTAGAGTCATCAGCATATTGGATACAGCTGACTTTTGGGATGACAGTATAAAGGTTGTTAATGAAGATGGAGAACAGCAAGGGCCCTAGTATAGAGCCTTGTGGTACTCCAAGGTTGTTAAGTAGAAGGTTAGAGAGTTTGTTCTGCCAGAGGACAGCCTGTTGTCGACCATTCAGGTAGGATTGAAACCATTGGAGGGCTCCAGTATCTAGACAGAATGCTTGCAGGGTGTGGATTAAAAGTTGGTAATCAACCATATCGAATGCCTTGGAAAGATCCAAAAAGAGGGCTGAGGATATATAATTATTGTTGCGATTATGGTTTATGGTGTTAGTAAAGGCTAGGACGGCTGAAGTAGTGCTGTGATGAGGACGGAAGCCATGCTGAGTGTCTGCCATAAGGCGATTTTGGATTAGGTGGTGCATGAGTTGTCTATGAATACATTTTTCCATAATCTTTGCAAGTGGAGAGAGTATAGCTATTGGCCTATAATTGGAGAATTCAGTAAAGCTGCCTCCTTTGTGAAGTGGGATTACATAGGATATTTTCCAGATGGTGGGAATTTTAGCTTCTACTATGGTTCAATTGATTAGTATTGAGATGGGATAAGCAATAGCATCAGCTGATTTTTGTAGGTACTTGGAAGGGAGTTGATCAGCAGAAAGTGTAGTGGGTTTTAATTTTTTGATCAAGGTACGTATAAGTGAAGTGGCGACTGGTTGGAAGCTGAACGCAAGTAGGTTTCTAGGGGTGCTACTTTCAGGACCAGGAGAGCTAGGAGGTAGTTGGCTAGCTAGGGCTTGAATTGTCTCGGTAAATAATTGGTTAAAACTATCAGAAACATCTTCAGGAGTTTTATCAATAGTAGTAGCAGGGATTGGCGTTGAAGTTTGTCCAGGATGTAGTATATTATTTAAACCTGCCCAAAACTTCTGAGGGTTATTTTGATTTACTGTCTGTAAATTACAGTAGTATTGTTTTTTGTCTTGTAAAATTGATTTTTTGGTTTTGTTCCTGGATTGCCTGTATTTAATGTGATCTTGAGGGTCTTTAGAAGAACGCCATAAAGCCCATGCTTTGTTTCTAAGGGTAATTTTGAGTTTAGACTCTATAGAAAGCCATGGGTGCAGTTTTTGCCTTGGTTCTCTTTGAACGAACAGGTGCATGCAAATCAAGGATCTCAAGGAATTTGTTGTTAAAGTATGCTACTGCTTCATCTAAGGGGAGGTGTTTTAGAATAGACCAATTACATGAGTTTAGTTCTTGTTGGAATTTGGCAGGGTCAAAGTTTTTATTGTTTCTAACCTTTCTGAGTAAGGGTTGTTGGGAATTAATGGTTTTGTGCTTAATTAGATATGTGAGAAGGTGATCACTTAGGCCATTAAGAAGGGTACCAGAGGTGTACAGTTGGGGGTGACTGTTTATGAGTACCCAGTCGAGTATACTTTCTTTTTGGTTAGGTTTACCTATCCTGGTAGGGGTGGATATGATTTGTGTAAATGCATGCAGGTTAATATGGGTGGTTGGGGATTCTGAGGAACAGGTGCCCCAGTCTATGTTAAAGTCTCCAAGTAGTAGGGTTTCTTGGGGGTAGAGACATGATAGCCAGTGCAGGATATCTTCAAATGTAGATATATTGTTACCTGGGGGAATGTACATACAGATTATATTAATGCATTTATTTTTATTAAGTTGCAATTTGGTGGCAAGAATCTCTGAGTTATTAATCTGAGGAGGTTGTATTACATCTATGGTGACATTCAACTCAGATTTATAGAGTGCAGCTACCCCACCCCCCCCCCCTTCCTCGAAGCACAATCCAGCCTGTGTATGTTGTATCCAGGTGGTAACACTTCATTGTCTTTAGTGTTAGGTTTTAACCAGGTTTCAGATAAACAGAGAATCTCAGGGGAGTGGACATCCAGAAGTGCATGCAATTTATGTACCTTGTTATTAATGCTTCTAATATTGAGATGACAGACTAGTAGAGAGTTAGTTGGCCTATTAATTGTAGGTTTGTAGCTTAGATTGCAAGTAGAGGGGGTATGTGTATCTGAAGTGAGTGGGCCAGGGTTGGGGTGAATATCACCACCAAGTATTAGGTTGAGTCTATACTTGGTGATGAACTTCAGGAATTTGTTTATTAATTTGTGGTAGTGTTTGGATCTAGAGCTAATGTGCCTGGGGTTGAGATGTTGATAGACTGAACAAGATGTTGATTAGGATCTGGTACTGTAAGTATGGTTGAAGGTGGAAGGATTTACAATTGGGGTGATGGTATGGCCTTTTGGGACCTGAAATCCCGTGAGAAACTGGTTTTCATACAAGGTAAGGAGGTATGGTGTGAACAAGAGGGGTAGTAAAGAGGAGTATATCATTATATGTGATTCAGCTAGTGAGTTAAGGAACTGTTTTACCTGGTGATGCAACACCAGAAGATAGAGTGGTGAGGTAAAGGTACTGGAAGGGGGATGGGAGAATGCCAGATGAAAGCTAATAGGTGCTATTAAAATGTAGGTAGTAGAATGGGGGTGGGTGGAATTATCCCAGATGAAAGCAGATAGGATGTAGAAAGTGGTGGAGTGGCTATAGTACTATAAATTTAGAGGTACTTGGGGCGGGAGGGAATTGGGGGCAGGGAGGGGAGCGAAGAGAGCCCGAACGTAGCGAGGGCGAACGTAGCGGGGCTATTGCAGTTTACAAGGTTTCCTAAGGTGACCTAAAGCTATAAGGTAAGTATTACAGCTCTTAATGTAAGAGTCAATTTACTTCAGTTACAGGGGAAGGAGGCAACAAAAAAAAAACAGTAAAAGATCCATACAATGAAGAAACTTGCACTAAGTCACACCAGGTCAGACAAGGGGGGAAGAGAGAGGGAAATCCTAAGCACCTATATTTGAAAATGATGCCTGTACTGAATTGTAATAGTTTAACCTGTTTGTAGAAAGATGGGAGTGGGGGAAAAGAGAAGGCAGTGGAAGTGGTTACAAGGAATACCCTGATTGACTCAATACACCACACTAGAGATAAGTTGAATGTAAGGGCCTAAAATCTGCACTCAGCACTGTGTTATTTGCACTCAGTACTTTAATTGTAATGTTACTTGCACTCAGCACTGTAATTTCATTTATGTTTAGCAGGAAAGACAGACCAACATTATACAATTTTGGGAATTTTTACAAGGGTTACTTGTTCAAGTGTCAGGCTATTGCAGTTTACAAGGTTTCCTAAGGTGACCTAAAGCTATAAGGTAAGTATTACAGCTCTTAATGTAAGAGTCAATTTACTTCAGTTACAGGGGAAGGAGGCAACAAAAAAAAAAAACAGTAAAAGATCCATACAATGAAGAAACTTGCACTAAGTCACACCAGGTCAGACAAGGGGGGAAGAGAGAGGGAAATCCTAAGCACCTATATTTGAAAATGATGCCTGTACTGAATTGTAATAGTTTAACCTGTTTGTAGAAAGATGGGAGTGGGGGAAAAGAGAAGGCAGTGGAAGTGGTTACAAGGAATACCCTGATTGACTCAATACACCACACTAGAGATAAGTTGAATGTAAGGGCCTAAAATCTGCACTCAGCACTGTGTTATTTGCACTCAGTACTTTAATTGTAATGTTACTTGCACTCAGCACTGTAATTTCATTTATGTTTAGCAGGAAAGACAGACCAACATTATACAATTTTGGGAATTTTTACAAGGGTTACTTGTTCAAGTGTCAGGCTATTGCAGTTTACAAGGTTTCCTAAGGTGTCCTAAAGCTATAAGGTAAGTATTACAGCTCTTAATGTAAGAGTCAATTTACTTCAGTTACAGGGGAGGGAGGCAACCACTCAAGTAGAAACAAAGAGCCCTATGGCTGACCAATATGGTGACCTGCTTAATTACAAAGCACTGTAAGTGAAAGCTTAACAAATGCTGTTTGTGTGTAACCTACTCTGTTTAAATGTTGAGAGAAACTGATTGCAGTCCTGTAGACACCATTTTGTAGGGAACTGTAGAGTTCAACTAGGAAAAGAGAAAAGCAGAAATTCTAGAGTAAGCATGAAGACAACAACAGGCAGTTATTATATAATAATGCATTCAGAAAGGTTTGTGGGGGGTAAAGTAGCATACTTCAGAATGAACTAAGATTTATAGCTAAGAAACCTAAGCAATAGAGCAATGCAGTAAATAAACACTTGCCAGATTTTAAAGATATACCAGAAAAACTAAATCAATTATTCACAATTGCACAACTGGAAAATTGCCAGTAAAAGCACTTCAGGTATAGCTAGCCCAAGTTATTCAAGTCATAAAATCACTTCTTCAATGTGTGTGTGCAATTTAAACATTAAAAAACATATGCAGCAAGGAGGAGCTCTGATTATACACTTTCTCTAGGTAAAGGTTCAGTTTAAACACAAATATTACCACAGAAATTCAGTAAAGTCACTAGCTACTTATAGAGCCTCTGAAAACAATTGAGCAGTCTCTGCAGAACCAGAATTTAGCAGCAGGTCATTCAGTTACACAAAAAACAGTAAAAGATCCATACAATGAAGAAACTTACACTAAGTCACACCAGGTCAGCCAAGGGGGGAAGACAGAGGGAAATCCTAAGTACCTAGATTTGAAAATGATGCCTGTACTGAATTGTAGCAGTTTAACCTGTTTGGGGAAAGAGGGGGTGGGGGAAAAGAGAAGGCAGTGGGAGTGGTTACAAGGAATACCCTGATTTACTCAAGACACCACACTAGAGATAAGTTGAATGTAAGGGTCTAAAATCTGCACTCAGCACTGTGTTATTTGCACTCAGTACTTTAATTTTAATGTTACTTGCACTCAGCACTGTAATTTCACTTATGTTTAGCAGGAAAGACAGACCAACATTATACAATGTGGGGAATTTTTACAAGGGTTACTTGTTCAAATGTCAGGCTATTGCAGTTTACAAGGTTTCCTAAGGTGTCCTAAAGCTATAAGGTAAGTATTACAGCTCTTAATGTAAGAGTCAATTTACTTCAGTTACAGGGGAAGGAAGCAACCACTCAAGTAGAAACAAAGAGCCCTATGGCTGACCAATATGGTGACCTGCTTAATCACAAAGCACTGTAAGTGAAAGCTTAACAAATGCTGTTTCTGTGTAACCTACTCTGTTTAAATGTTGATAGAAACTGATTGCAGTCCTGTAGACACCGTTTTGTAGGGAACTGTAGAGTTCAATCTGTTTACATGTTGAGAGAAACTGATTGCAGTCCTGTAGACACCGTTTTGTAGGGAATTGAAGAGTTCAATCTGTTTAGATGTTGAGAGAAACTGATTGCAGTCCTGTAGACACCGTTTTGTAGGGAACTGTAGAGTTCAATCTGTTTAAATGATGAGAGAAACTGATTGCAGTCCTGTAGACACCATTTTGTAGGGAACTGTAGAGTTCAATCTGTTTAAATGTTGAGAGAAACTGATTGCAGTCCTGTAGACTCTGTTTTGTAGGGAACTGTAGAGTTCAATCTGTTTAAATGTTGAGAGAAACTGATTGCAGTCCTGTAGACACCGTTTTGTAGGGAACTGTAGAGTTCAATCTGTTTAAATGTTGAGAGAAACTGATTGCAGTCCTGTAGACACCGTTTTGTAGGGAATTGTAGAGTTCAATCTGTTTAGATGTTGAGAGAAACTGATTGCAGTCCTGTAGACACCGTTTTGTAGGGAACTGTAGAGTTCAATCTGTTTAAATGATGAGAGAAACTGATTGCAGTCCTGTAGACACCATTTTGTAGGGAACTGTAGAGTTCAATCTGTTTAAATGTTGAGAGAAACTGGTTGCAGTCCTGTAGACTCTGTTTTGTAGGGAACTGTAGAGTTCAATCTGTTTAAATGTTGAGAGAAACTGATTGCAGTCCTGTAGACACCGTTTTGTAGGGAACTGTAGAGTTCAATCTGTTTAAATGTTGAGAGAAACTGATTGCAGTCCTGTAGACACCATTTTGTAGGGAACTGTAGAGTTCAATCTGTTTAAATGTTGAGAGAAACTGATTGCAGTCCTGTAGACACCGTTTTGTAGGGAACTGTAGAGTTCAAACTAAGTCACACCAGGTCAGCCAAGGGGGGAAGAGAGAGGGAAATCCTAAGCACCTAGATTTGAAAAATCCTTCGGTATCCCGAACATATAAGGATATCTAGGGTACAAAGTGGACATGTAATTGAATACATTCTGCTCTATCCTCCCCTCAATGAACAAGTCTTCAATACTACTTTTATAAAGCTGTATGCTTTATTTATTTCCAATCTAGAACTCATGACATATGCAGAATTATTTAATAATGAAGCTATCCTTCCTACGTAATCAGCATTGTCAAACATAACCAAGCCTCCCCCTTTATCTGGTTTACAAATTCGAATGTCCTGGGATTTAATATACTCCAGACATTCGGTTTCATACTTATTGACACTATGTTTACCAGTGGTAGGAAGCCCTCTTTTTATACTTTGCCTTAAATCCAACTCACAAAGTTGTTCAAAAACCTGTAATAAGGGGTGTAGAGGAGGATTAAAAGTACTAGGAATGTAAAATTGGTTTGAGTTTGACAAATTAGTTACGGCACCCATCATTAAATTGAAATTTAACTTCCTAGTGAACACTTTGATGTCAATGACAGTTTTCACTAAATCAAACTTTTGTTCAGAAACATAGGTATACCCTTTAGATAAAAAGTCTACTATGTCAGGAGATATAACTGCAGATGAAAAATTAAACACTTTAAAATCACCTGTCTTATTGGTGATAATAACTGGTTTAGATGTAATACAGTCCCTAGACCTCACAGGACTTTCAAGACCTGTATCAACTGCAGACAAATTTAAAACTGACATATCATCAGGTAATGCTAAACAAGGTACAACATCAGCACAAACAGTACCAAAATACTCAAAGGTGTCTACTGTTAAGTCTTTCTTTTGTTGTATTTCCACTGTCATTTGTTTGACTGGTAACTGTTCTGTTGTTTTGGTTTGGCCCCCATGTTGTTGGCTGACCAAAAATTTGTGTTAAAGTCCTGATTTAAATGGACATTATTGTTTAAACCTTGTTGGAGGTGAAGTAACCTTTCACTCCTCCTTAGTTCTTGTTGCCCATCCGTGTTCCCATAACTAACTGGACTAGAGTTATTGTCAACAGTGGCAGAAAGTTGTACACTACTATTCCCACTCTGATATTGATTGTTACCCATGGTGGCACTAGTCGGTTTGTTCAGTGAGTTAAAGTCAAAAGAGTCGTGCCAAGCTTGAGCCGCTGAGGGGGCTGGATATGCAACGCCCTCATTGTATGCCTTACAGTCACGATCTAAATTCTTTATTTTATGGCTTTTCAATTTAGCTAAATATTGGTCTATACTAGTAAACATACGAGTGTATTCATATTTATATCTGTAAAAATCAATATCTATTTTAATGCTGGAATCCAGTTCTATTACTTTATTGTTGAGCTCTCCAACCCAAACAGTATAGTGCTTAACCATGAGGTCCAGTAACTCAAACCTTTGGCGGTCAAATAATTCAATCAATTATTTATGAACAATAGAGTTTGCAACAAGCCCAGTAGGAAATGGCTCAAGCTCTGAATGTATAAAAGTCAACTGGATGAGAATTGTAAACTTTCAAATTTAATACGCAATGAAAACAGCAGGATTAGTAAGATTACTGGTGATGAAGATTATTTCTTTGTAACAGCTGATAGAGTAGATATTACTGTATTAGAAGTTGAGGACTCTTCAGATATAGTCAGGAAAAGTTATTCTTGTAATTGGAGATTCAATTATTAGTGGAACTGATATTTACATTTGCAGAGAAGATAATGAACATTGAATTGAATAGTATTATGCTTGCCAGGAACAAAAATAGAAGATGGTTCATGCTGTCTACCTTGACCTGGCCAAGGCATTTGACGCAATACTCCACTCAGGCATTGCTGACAAACTCCGGAGGTTAGGTACAAATTTGTATGTCACCCAGTGGATAGCCAACTGGCTCACAGACAGTGCCCAGGAAGTTAGAATTGGAGCATCCGCCTCTATAAAGAGGCCAGTTACAAGTGGAGTCCCTTAGAGATCAGTCCTTGGATTGCTCCTTTTTGGCATTTACTTCTCTGAAGTCAAGGCCAATGTCAGTGGTCTCTGACTGACTAAATTTGAAGATGGTTGCAAATTAGGAGCTGTCATTCAATCCCACACTGACACAAATGTTCTTCAGGAGAGGCTGACACAGATAAACAACTGGTGTCAGCATCATGGACTAAAACTACATGAAAAGAATGCATAATAGTATCCTTTGGCAAGTCATCCACCCCTGGTAACTGTCATATTGACAACACACCCCTTAGAGTTAACCAAGTAGTCAGGGACATAGGGACACATGTAGATAGTAATTTAACCTTTGACCATCGTGTGTCTACAGTAGTGAGGAAATCATTCTATATTGCCTAACCTAGTATAAACAAAGGTATAGCATCTAAGTCCAAGGAAGTCATTGTTCCAATGTATTTGGCATTCATCAAACCTATTATTGAGTACAATGCCCCTTTGGTATGTACCTAACCAGGCATATCCAACAATTGGAACATCTACAGAGGTTCCTCATTAAACCAATACAGGGTGTAAGACAAAAAATGTCCTATGCAGACTGCCTCAAGGCCCTATCCTTGTATTCTGTCTCCTACAGGCCTTTGAGGGAAGATCTATGCCTGGCATACAGGGCATTTTCAGACCCCATTCTGATGGTTCTCCTGCATATCCACAAAACAAACAGCACGAGAATTACCCATTCTGAAGACATAAACCATGCCTGTGATATAAATAGGACTCGCTGGAGAGACAGACATGTATCCCGGAGACTACTCCAGCTATCACATAGGTTCCCCATCCATGTGAAGCAGAGTTCCTCCCTAACCCAATTCAAGTGCAACTTGGAAAATTGAATGGGTAACAGGAAATTCATCCATGGTTTGGCACCTATGTCTCTAACGGACCCAGGCAACCTGTAAATGGTTCAGCTCCCAGGCCCCTGCTTGTAAATATTTCATCTTCCAAACACCCACTTACGCTTATCAAAGGTATCAGAACTTGTCAGAGATTTGGGGTGCATGACTAGGCTTAAAAAGGCCCTTGTGGTTGTTAGCCTAGTAAACACCTATTAACCAATGAGACAAGCCTTGGAATGCCTTAATGTAAGAAAGAATGGATCTGTTTTTATTCATGTCGGTGCAAATATTCTCATCCGCAAGGACTCTCTGACTGCTAGTAGGGAACTTACAGTCCTCTTAGATAATATAGACTGTACTGGCGTTAGGATGTATTTTTCACAAACCATATATAGAAGTTACTGTGACTGAAAATAGTTTTTTGGTAAATAACTATGTGGAATAAAGTCCCATTTTAAAAAATGGAAATTTGTAGAGCATCTAAGCCTAGTTTTGGGCACATGTGTTTTAAGACAGGATGGCGTGCATTTGTCAAGATCAGGGAAGTGAATTTTTGTAGCAGATATTTTGCAATATTTGACAAACACATGGCAGGATATTTGTCAGGCCGAAAATTTAACAGTTCGCAGATAGCAACATTTGATGCATCTCTGATGGTTTTTAATGCTAGGAACATTAATAATAAAGTGTTTTTATTGGAAAATGTGCTACATTTGTACAAGATTGATGTTGTTTATTGTTTGTGAAACATGGTTAAAGAACAATGACTGGAAATCAGTTCTGTCAGGGTATAAATGTTTTTGCTGTAACAGACATTCTAACAAAAAATCAGGTGGAAGTGTTATGATAGGGATTAAAGATAGTTATGAGACCTATAATTATTACATGTTTAATGATAACACCAATACTATAGACTGTGTATCTGTGACAAAAAAGACAACCCTCAAGCATATAACAATTGCTGGGGTGTACAGACCACCAAAGTAAATTGCTGATGACATAGAGGAATTCTTACATTCCTTGCATGAAATACAGGGGGGGGGGGAGAATAATATTAGCTGGGGACTTAAATTTACCAGAAACAGACTGGAATAATATTGATTTAGCAACATTAGTAAGGAAATTATTCACAATGTATGTTCAGGAACAACAATTGCTTCAGATTGTAAAAGCAAAAGTACAAGGGAATGGAACATATTTGTGTTCTTAAAGAAATTACTGTTATTTCAAGTCAAGTTTTACCACCGTTGATGTGCAGTGATCATGGGTTATAAAAGTTAATTTGTTGCTAGATAATTCTGTCAAACTGAAATTTAAACCAATGCACAGAAGATTAATTACAGATTATATTGAAGCAAAACAGTCACTATGTAAAATTAACTGGAGTGAGGTGCTCAGTGAAAAACTGCAGATAGAATGTGAAAAGCTTTGAAAGAGCAATTGAGTGCAAAAAATAAATAAAAATGTTTAACATCAGAATCTATTAACATCAGGATCTAGGCATACAATGTCAGGGGGCTATATTTCCTTAAGAAAAATATACCTGATTAAAGTGAGAGACAAAAAGTATAAGAAATGGAAGAGAAGTCGAACTACAACTTTGAAAACTGAAATAAACAAGGTGGACAAACAAATTAATCATGCTGTGAAACAAGATCAAGAAAAAATTGAAGCAAATGTATATAAAGATATTGAGCATGATAGAAATCCTTTTTATAGATACAAAAGATGTGGAAGGAGCAAAGACATACAAATTGATAAACTGTGAGTAGATTCTAAAATTTATTCTCAGATGCAACTGATTATAAATATATTTACAAAATCTTATGCAAAAAGTTTTCCACAAAAGGGGTGATAAGTTGTCCCAGTGACATCCAGGTAAACTCAGATACTGGAATCACATTAGATTATACTGAAAAAGAACTGTGAAAACTAGATCCAAACTAAGAACAGGGAGGAGATGGAATTAATAACAATGTCCAGAGAACACTTCATCAAGAACTTACAGTATCATTATACCTATTATTCACTAGGTCATATAAAAATGGGGACATTCCTTCTTATTGGAGACCTGTGCTTATTAAACCTGTCTTTAAGGGAAAGGAAAGTAGGACAAATCCAGAGTCATATAGAATCTCAAGTCTACTTTTATGTGGTGGAAAAATAATGGAGAAGGTAATATTGGATAAGTTATTGTCAGAAATGGATAGGTTGGGACTTGAATCCATATAACGGCATGCATATGTTGATAATAGATATACATTACCACCTGTAATATTATGTTCTATAACAATATAATAACAGTTATGAATGAAAATTGTGTTGTTATGTAATTTATATAGAATTTAAGTTCGGCATTTGACAGGGTCATACACATAACACTGATCAATAAATTAGAACACCTAGGTATTGATGTACTCTTGATAAGATGGATAAGACATGACTTGTATTGTACAGAAAATGGACAGATGAAATTCTTGGTTACCATGAGGGTGTCACAAAGGGCTCTGTCCTAGGCTGTTACTTGTTTAGCTTGTATCTTTAATGCCTTATTTTTTCATCTAAGGTGTTCTACAGCCTATATCTAGACAACCTGAAATTGGGTAAACTGATTACACATGTTACAGTTAAGACATCTCTGCAAAAGAACTTGACTGAATTGACCATTTGGGCACAGGAGAATAATAGGCTGGTAAATCCATAAAAAACTAAGTATATGAGATTTGGAGAGACATGAATTGAAAGGTAGATATTTAATACAGCACACAGTAATTCAAACTGTACAGTCATGGACCTGGGTATATGGGTAGATCAAACTTTGGGATTTTCTAATCATATCAGCCAATTAGTTAATGATAGTTATATAACTAAAAGTTGTTTAAAAAGATTTAGAAAGTCTAGGAAATCAGAAATGATGAAGCCATTGTTTGTCAGTTATATTAGACCCAAACTTGAGTATGCAATAACAACATGGAAACCTTATAAGAAAACAAGCATGCATAAACTGGAAAGTATACAGAGGAAATATACCAAGGGCATTCATGGATGTGAAAATTGAAGTTATTATGAAAGGCTAAAATAACTAAAATTACAGTGTCTCTTACAGATATCTAAGACATTTTATTCAGGTATACAGAGCATTTAGAGACAACTACCTCTGGGAATGATTGCGGTTATCAAAAAGTAGTAGAGAATCATCAGACAATCTATGCAGAAGATTCTATAGGAATGTATAGTAATTGGTTTTCTGAGATAGCAGCTGATGCATGGAACAGACTACCAAATTACATTAAAGCAAGTGCTAGTTTAAATATTATTAAGAACAGCCTGGACACTAATTGAGTGAACAAGTGTTTTGGTATATTGGCAAGATAGAAGGGCATTGATGCCTGTGCTTGAAATATTTGTATGTATGTTTGTATGTATGTTTAATATTAATTCCATTTATAGGGAGAAGAACATAACACTGCAATAGCAGAATCACAGCAATGATATAGAACGGTTCATCTCACAGTTGGCTTGCAACATAACAGCAGAAATGATTGCTAGTGGAAGGAACTCACCTTCCCACTACAACCCCAGTGATGATGAGTCTTACTTGGCATTCCTCTGTGAAATGATCCATGACACTGACTGAGCCACCTGTCTGTTGCCCATACCTCTGCTTCCATTCAGCAATAGCCTACTCACAAGGTGGTGTGCTCATCCATGTGCCACTATGTTCCTAGGCACCTTTGTAAATGAAAAAGGCTGTAACATTAACCACCTTACCTCTCAACCTCTACATGAAAGATAAAGTAAAAAAATATGGGGTGCGGGGCAGAGGGACAAAATCAGGGACAGAATTTAAATATTGCTCTTACAAACTTAGAAAGTTGCTAGAACAATAGGTTTTGCATTAATATACATTTTTCTAATGATATGATTTCTGAAACTAAAATTTATGTCATTATTTAGCTACTTCAGTCCTCAGTGATTTACCAGAAAACCACACATTTTATGGGAAACAGAACAAAAATATGAGAAAAATCTGGACATTCTGCAAAACATCTGAACAGTTGTGAGGTATGCCAACAACCCACTGTCCTTTAGTGTAAAAGGGGAGATGTCAAATGCACAGTATAACTGAACCATGAAATGTCCATTACAGCTTGCACAATATACTGCATACATCATATTACTTTGTGTGACGTGACACTGTCACTATGTACTTGTCACAACCCATAGAACAGACTGAATATCTTAAAATAACATCCGAAGCTATAGCCTATCCAGCTATAGTATTAATTAACAGATCCACTACTGAGCAACTTATTCCATACCAGTGGAGAAACTCTGACATTATTAAACTCCCAAAAGGAGGGCCAAAAACAAGCTCTTCAACTTCAGGCCTATTGCCACCTTATCACCACTATTGAAAATACTAGAAAAATGTAATCTAAAACAGTACTTTTCAACTTTACTACAAATAACCTAGTGTCTCCCACTCATCATGGCTTTCCTTTGTGACACAGTACAAAAATTGGTCTGCTGTCTTTCTTAAAAAAAAAATCTATCAAAGTAAAATTTTTGGCATCTTCACAGCTGCTGTGTTCTTAGACCTACCCAATGCCTTCAACACTGCATCCTCTCAACTCCTTCTCTATCAACTAGTAAAAATGAATCTCAGTTCCAACCATAAAAGTTGGCTGAACAATTATCTCAGTAATCACAGCCAGACTATTCAATGGTCAAAAACAGTCTCAGACTTTCTCCCCATCAGAATAGGTATGCCACAGGGATATATTCTAGGTTCAATTCTATTCTTCCTTTTTATTAACACAATTTGTATTATCACTCCTAATGCACCTCTAATCAAATATGCTGATGACTGTACATTAATATACTCAAATAATTCACCAAATGAGCTTCAGCTCCACCCCAGAACAACTTTAACAAGATTGAGAAGCGGTTCCAAAATCTAAACTTTTCTTAAGTGCTAAAAAATAGAATTCCTTTATATTTTGTTCAGGTGAAATCTGTCATTTCTAAATGTAACACTACAGCTGAATAATTCCCCAAGCAAAACTCCTAGGAGTTATTTTTGAGCAAAAAAATTACCCTTTGATAAACACACTGACTATGTTATTTATACAACTAACAAAACATTGCGCATGTTATTCAAATCCAATCCTTGTTTAACTAAAACTGCTCAGATGAACACCACATATCCATTTTTCCCTCGGTACTATACTCTTCTTCCATTTTAACTAAGACCCCTAAAATACAATTTAACAAATTGGAAACTTTCTCTAACAAAGTTTCCAAATTTGCTGTTAATGTTTCATACTAAATTCATCACTGCTCCACTGTTAGAGCTATTAACTGGGTAGAACTGCAACTCTTGATAACTTTAAAGCAATTGTAATGACACATAAAATAATTTGTAAAGCAGATATCTGCCTATCCTTAACCAACTTTGTATCCAAAAACATCCCAAACAGAAATCTTCATTCTCAAACTCAGAACCTTCTGCAAATGAATACATCCAACAACCAACGGAGTCACTTCTGTACGGTGCTTGTGTTACCAAACTATGGCACTCCATCTAACCTGACCTCAGAAATGAAACTAATCTAAAGAAATTTACCAACATATTGAAAGCATGCCTTCAGACTAAATGGTCTTGCCTTGCATAAGGCAACACATTTAAGAATAAAAAAGAAAAAGAAAAAAATAATCTACCTTAAACTATATGACCTTCCCTCCCTGTACTACCCACGTCCTTATCTACTTAGACTAATTTTCTCCCAAAACATATGAGTAGCCCTCTAGAATATTCAATACTACATACAATCAACACTTTTCTACAGCTTCACATTCTTCTCTTATACTCCCCCAAACTATCTCTTCTATTTTATTTCTTCTTATCTGTTGCTTTATAACACTCCTTTTCCCCTACCATTTCTCATATTTCATTTTATCAACACATTACTCGGTCTCTGTATAATTATGATATTTATTACTATAAATGCTTTCAGATATAATTTGCAGTTGATTATGTTTCCGGAGCTTTTCTTCTCTGGCCCTCTGCTGAAACTGGGCTTTCCTAAGTGAGACTATCCAGGTCAACAAAAGTGAAATAAAATAAATAAATAAATAAACAGAGGTGGATTAAATGTTGTGACATCATATTCATTGCTATATACCATACATAGTGATGTCTGGTGGTTTGTTCTGATATATTTCTATTTGTTAAGTAAAGTTTGTTTATCAGGGTAGAACACAGATCACAACAGACTGTTTGCAGGAACAGGCCAGGTGAAAACAGTCACAAGAAATAGAAACAAAAAAAATCTCAAACATGCATGCATTCATGGGAAATATAAACAGATAAATGTGCAAAATTTGAAAACATTTCACAAATATTATTTACAGTGGTGATAACAGGTTGTCCATGAGCTGCTATCCATTGTCAGCCTGTCTTCTGTGGGGGCTCATCTGCTATTGGCTATGATGGCTCCATTTCCTGAAGGTGTGGAGGATTCTGAAAATGCTAGACAAAAGGTCTGCTTTGTGATAATCATATTATGAAGAATGCAGAATGTTAGAAGCTCTTGATAGGTTATGGGATAGTCATACAGGAATGCCCAAAGATGTGTCTAGTCAATATAATCCAAATTTCAGCAGGCCATACACATGCCCTAGAATATTTCTGGTCCTGCAGTGGATGATATTATTATGATGTTTGGTCATGTTTTGCTGGTTCCATGTGGGTATCATCAACCAGGCCTTCAGCAAACATCCTGCATTACCTACAGCACAAGTAGGTACATACCAGAAGAAGGAAGTTAAAAGCATAAGTGGAGTTGGACATGAGAATATACCATCAGTGGCTTTTGGTTTATGGGTGCACTGGTATACCTGCAGTTACAGACAGGTGGCATTGAGGAATGTCACCAAGCTGCAGGAAGAGAAATAGCTTGTCTTGCATGCTATATGTGGAAATTATGGATGCAAGAGAATAAGTCATATCTGTCCTCACTAGCTGGCAATTAAGTTAATACTGTCCATGAGTACCTGGAGTGGACTTTAATTTCTCATGATTCAGGAAAGTGAGTAATTGTAAAAGCCATGCGTAATGCCAGGTCTCACAAGTTACATGTTGCAGAAGCAGCTACTTCAGTAGATCAAAATAGAACATAATCAAAATTTATCTTTTCATGATGAGATGACCATAATTAAAAAAAAAGTGAAAATGTACTTTGCCAAAACTACAAAGAAATTGAACCCATCTGCAAATGTCAAACAGCACTCAGAAGTACTGCATGGAGGTCACTGATAAAAACAAAAAGTAATGCAGTTAAATTCAAAATTGAACAAATAAATAAACATTTTTCAAAGTTTTTGTGGGGGGGGGGCACAACTGCACCACCTCATGTGGGGGACTCCACCCCCAAACCCCCCTGCAACTTTTACTTACCAACTCTGTAATCACACTACATTGGGGAAAAGGGTAAATTTCATGATCCTCACTGATCCACTATCTCCATTAACAAACATTGAAAAGTTACATTTTAATTTGACTGTAAATGTTTAAATGTGGTACTTACTTTTTCTTTCTATCCACAATCTCCATGCAGTACTGCTGGCTGCTGTCTGGCATGTGCAATTGGATTTTGTTCTTTCTTATGTCAGCAAAGTACATTTTTGCTTTTTTCAAATTACGGTCATCTCGTCTCTTAAAAATAAAGTTTGATTATATAGTATTTCTATCTACTGATGTAGATCCATTGATATATATATATATATATATATATATATATATATATATATATATATATATATGTATGTATATATACACACACACACAACCACACATGCACACACCAGCATACACACACACACACACACACACACACACACACACACACACACACACACACACACACACACAAACACACACACAGTATAGCAATTAGTAGCTCGTCCATTTGAATTTCTTCAACTATTGCCTCATCTCTCAATACAGATATCTCTACATATATGATACCCTTAAGTTACCTTAAAATTCATATAGAAAGAGTTGAACAATTGTACTTAACTAGTTGTATGAAATCCCTGTCTGTACTTCCCCTTGCACAACTCCAAAGTCATTCTATTTCATGTTGTATTTCTTCTCCCTGTCTTCTTATAATTTCCAAATACTTACTTTTCCTATTACACAATACTACCATAACAGGAGGAGTACCTAGAGTACTCACTAAGCAAGAGTGTTAAGGAAATAAATGCATTTCAATACGTTACATGCACCTTGCTTGGTTCTGCATACGTCTGCCTACTACAGCTTGGTATTTTTTCTATATTTTGTCAGTTTTCCTTTACATAACATCTTGCTTTTCGCTTATGCACTGCTTCATTGGATGGTACAGTACTGTATACTATCTTACTTATTTGTATTTTGTAGATTTTCCTTCTGGCTGTAATTTTGCTGTTATATTGTGCATGTTTTGTAATGAGGACATGATTGGAAACTGGCCCCAGTGGTCCAATTCACCAGCATGCTAAAATCAGATAGATAAATAAATGCATCTTCTACCTCACGAGATCACTGTTTTTTGTCAATAAGTCTCTACATTTCCATCTCATGTTCATATCAATGTTCAAAGTGCCTTGTCTTTTGAAGGTGCTTTTCTAACAGCTGTGCTGTTACCATAGCAGATCATAGACAGTGCTATCATCCAAGTCTGAAATCACCAAACATGAGAAGGAAGCCGCAGCCTTGAAAGAACTATTCCAGCTGCTCTTTTATCAGAATTTCAAAACATTCCACTGATGTAACACTTAAAATCCTTGTACTGGAAATTCACAGCACATATTTCAATTTGTTCATGTTTTTCTTTCCTTCACTAACAATGCTGTGGGACCAAACTGATACTGTGAATTCCAAATTAGTTGTCTATCGTCCTTGTACTAAGCACTTCAAAGTATTTGCTTATATGTGTTAATAAGAAAGCAGGAAGAAATATAATTATTAACAGCAGAAAACTCCAGCTACAATTTGATGTAATTTCATTGATGCCTGATTTTAACAAGCAGCAGCCAATATTTAGCATCCTAAAATGAAAAATAAAACGTTGTAGCTTTAGGCAGAGAGATATTAAGAGATAGAGAACTTCCACTTGTCATTTGGCAATGTTGGTTAATATTATGGATCAGCCAGAGGAGGTTAGAGTATCAAATAACCAACATGTGGTCCTCCTTTCTTTGGAATAGTTACTGATTTTGTCACCACCTGGCATATACCAGACAGAGGCAGAACTTTATCATTACTAGTACTATGAAGCGTCCCATTTCTATGATTAACAAGGTTAGGAGTGAGCATTCTGCTTACCTATCTGTCAGTTTGTGTTAAACTGTTCGACAAGGCTCGAGTTAACAGGTAGCAAACATGCCTTTATAAAAATGGGCTTCTGAAGTAAAGAAACATAATTGGTTAATACATCATGTGACAGTGTCTTTAATTATCTATAAGGACATAGTCATCCTGATTCTAAACCATTCTACATAAGAAAATAATTCCCTTCCTTCTTCAGCCAGAATTATATAAAAAAAAACTCATGTAGAAACAAGGTGGGTACTGAAAAAACACTCCAGAAAATAAAACTGATAATTTAAAGTGAGCACTTTCACAATAGTGTCATTGCTTCATCAGACATATTCAAAATGCATGCCCCAATGTATATATAGTACCAAATAACTCAATTAACCAATTAAGCAATTATAAACAAAGCAGCAAAAATAAACACATTACAAAAATATTAGAATTAAAATTAAAATTAAAACTTTAGCACAATTTAATGCTTCATTTCTTCAGTCTCCTTGTACAGAGTTATATGTAGTGGTAGCATATCTCAATATGACTGTAAACTCTTCTTTATAAGACCTGTTGCTGCTACTACTATTGGAACTGTCTGGGTATCTTTCTTCTACATTACTCTTGATTCTGTCTGCAAATCCTGTTATTTTATGACTTTGTGTCTCTTTGTATGCAGGACATTGTAGTCACTGGGTGTGGCAATTCAATTATAAATACTACTTTTGTCTTATTTTCCTGGACCACTACATCTGGTTTTCTAGGATCTATCTTTTGAACTGTTTGATGTAGACTTCTTCATTTCTTATGATGCTTTGTGGCTTATGTTTCCAGTGTTTTTAGCCACTTCAATACCATAATGTTTGCACAATCGCCAGTGCAACAGTCTTGCAACATTATTATGCCTTTCAGCATGCAGTCCTGTTGCCATTAATATGCCACAACCAGCATCGAGGTTTGCAACTATTTCCAATTCAGTTTTACAAAACCTACATTTGTCTGTTTCTCCCACATGTTCAATGGACTTTGTAAACCAACATGTACACAGCCCACTATCTTGGGCCGCCAGTATTAACCTTTAATCTCTTGGTTTGAATTTGCCTCTCCTTAACCATTCCTGCATTTGTTCCTGATCAACATTTGGTTCTTCCAGAAGTTTTCTATACTTGCAACTATATTTATGCATTTTCCACATTTCTTTGCCTTCTCATCTAATCCTTCATCTTATATACTTTCTTTTGTTTTTTGGCACTTTCAGTTCCTGCCTGATTGTTATCTACTTCTGGTTTGATTTCCATTCCTGCTTGATACCAATATGCTTCTGGTAGATTAAGCAGAGAAGTCATCTTAGAGTTATTCTCCTCATGTTTCAAAACTTTCACTACATTTGTCTTGTGAGGCAGCAGGTATGTGTGTAGTCCCACGGTTGAAGATCTATACATATAATCAATTTCAAGGCGGTCAATCCCTCCTTTGGAACAAGGAATATATATGCTTGGTATACATTGATTTTTATAAATCATTTGGTGAGCATGAAGCATCCTTCTTGTTTTCCTATCTAATGTATCCAACATGTTTTGGGGCCAGTCAATCACTGTAACAAAAACAGTCAAAAACTGTAAGTTAGGACAGGAAGAGCAATTGGTTTATAGCTTGGATTTTATTGCCAGATGTCAGTGCTGTTTTCAGGATTAATTTAAGTCTTCTGAAGTATTCCTTACTAAGTTTATTCACATTTGTTCTTGTTTTCTTGTTGATGCTTCAATTCCCAAATATTTATACACTCCTTCTTGCTTCTTGCTTTTATATCACATTCTTGTCCCAAACTGATGTTTTCCTGGCATTGCAGTTTTCCTGCTTTAAAGGTTGCTTTTGCACATTTATCAAGACCAAATGATATTCTTTCATCTGAAAAAGCTTTGGCAATTTGCAGTTGGGCTTTCAGTTCCTCGTTTGATGAGCTATACAGTTTTAAATCATCAACAAAGAGAAGAGGAAAAGTCTTTACATTTTATTGATTTCTAGGAGGCAGATTATAGCCATGGCCTAAGCTGTTAAGTAAACAAGTTAATGGGTCAATGGCAAGGCAGAACAACAGTGGTGACAAAGAGTCACCCTGGAATATCTCCCTTTGAATTTTTAACCCTAGGATAATAATTTGTCCTTTAGCATGGCTTAATTGCAAAGTGGTCTGCCAGTGTTTCATGGCGACTGTAATGTAGTTGATTAATGAAGGGTGTATCTTATACATTTTAAGCACTCTTTTGTCCATGAATGTGGGATACTATCATATTTTTTTTATAGTCAATCCATGCCATACTTAGACTCTTCCCCTTTTTGCAGTTCTCCACTATGACTTTATTTAACAACAAATAATCCTTGTTACATGTGACTTTCTTTTATTACTCTTTTGTTCTACTGCCATAATTGCATTTTCTTATAAATGGCTATAAACTCTGTTAGCATCAATTCCCATGTACAGTTTATAAGTCACCGGATGGCAAGTTATTGGTCAATAATTTTTAGGGTAGCTTGCAGGTTCACTCTTAAGTAGGAGGGTTGCTTTTTCTGTTGTAAACCAGGTTGGTGTCTGTTCAGGGTGTGCATATAAACAGTTCTTACTCATGGCTAAATCTTCGTGCAAAGATGTTAATACTTTCAGCCAAAAGTTAGATACTGCATTTGGGCCTGGGGTTTTCCAGTTAGAGGATTTTCTTAACTTTGTTTCAGTCTCTCTGGCTGTTACATTATTCCATTTCATATTCTACACCTTTAAACTTCTTAATCTTTCTTTAACTTCTTCTATCCATTTAGTATTTTGTTATGTTCCACAGGATCTTCATAGATACTTCTCCAAATTGTATCTATTTCTTCTTTTTTTTGATGGTCTTTCAATTAATTTTACCTTATTTCCCAATTATCTATATATCTTTTGTGGGTCATCAATAAATTGCTTATCTTGTAGTTTTCCTTTGTAGTTATCTTCGTATCTTCTAAGTTTTAATCCCTGTGCTGAAATTTTTAGTTTGTTATTTGCGATAGTGCATGATAGATCCTGGTATGTTCTAATACTGTGCATTGCTTTTGTCACGTCTATCTGAGTATTTTTGTAGATCTGTTCCCTCTTCTATACTCTTCTAATAGTGACACTTCTTGTCTTAGTTGCTTTATAGTATTCTCTGTTCGATACTTCCATAATGGTATTCGATTTCCCCCCTTCCTTTCTCTCACTACCCTATGTTCTTGTGGTAGAACTTTATCAGTTATTAATTTAGCTGTACAGTAATATATCCTGTTTACTTCTATTATATCACATGGATCTCTATGAACAGTCCTAATTACTGTGTTTATTTGTTTTATCAGACTTCTGACTTTTTGGGTTTTATTAACCTTCTGCAGTCTATTTCTTTAATTGATCTTGATATATCTGTCTATGTCTATTAAATCAAGCACCTCTTCTCTTAACTCATTTTCTTCCAGACTGCTAGCACATCCCTTGTTTTCCATTTCCTGCGGGCATTCTATAGAAGATTCTATAGCATCTTCCTGTGGCACATTCTCTTCAATTTCATCCTGTTCCATCCGTTGCTCTATCATATGAGAACTCACTGGGCTATCACTCCTCAACATTGAGTGCATCTGAGTTTACACAGTGTTCTGTTCCTTCCTTTGCTGTCTAGCTTCAAGTGAATGTTTATACTGGTTTCCTGTGGAAGGCACCAAATTATCTTCATATGGCACCTAACCAATTGCTTCCTGTTCCACTGGTTTCCCCTTAATTTGGATATCCATTACTCTATCCTGTTGTGGTGCTTTCTGAGTTAGATTCTACACTAAATCTTTCACTTTGCAGGTACTCCATAACCTCAGTTTCTATTTCTTTAATTTCTCCATTACTAATCTCGTTTTCTACTTTTCCTCTTTGTCTTCTTATTTTTTGTATTGTAAAGTTTTCCATGCCCAGATTCCTTTGGCTGCATTTTTCTTCAAATATCTTTGGTACTGCTCTTTTGTATTGTTAGTTTTGCTTTCTCCTTTGCATAAATATTACAGCATATTAAATCTCTTTTTCTTTCCCATGCCCATATTTCTTCTTCAAATGTTCCCTGATCTTCCTGTTTCACCCTACTTTGGAGACTCAGTCCATCCTGCTGTGATGTAACCTGTATTAGTTTTCCTTTGTAGTTATCTTCATATCTTCTAAGTTTTTCCCCCTGTGCTGAAATTTTAAGTTTGTTATTTGCGATAGTGCATGATAGATCCTGGTCTGTTCTAATACTGTGCATTGCTTTTGTCACGTCTATCTAACTAATTTTCTTCCAAACTGCTGGCACATCCCATGTTTTTCATTTTCTGCGGGCATTCTATAGATGATTCTATAGCATTTCTCCTTTGCATACATATTACAGCATATTAAATCTCTTTTTCTTTCCCATGTCCATATTTCTTCTTCAGATGTTTCCTGAGCTTCCTGTTTTTCCCTACTTTGGGGACTCAGTCCATCCTGCTGTGATGTAACCTGTGCTAGACCTTCTACACCAAATCCTTCACTTTGCAGGCACACCATAACTTTAAATTCTATTTTTTAACTTCTACTTTACTAGTCTTGTTTCCTACGTTCCATCTTTGTGATATTATTTTTTTATTGTGAATTTTTCCATATCCAGATGCCTTTGCCTGTGTATCTCTTCAAATATCTTTGGGGCTGCCTTCTTTACATTGATTAATTTGGCTTTCTCCTTTGCATAAATATTGCACCATATCAAATCTCTCTCTCTTTCTTTCCCATATCCATATTTCTTTTTTATACATTTCAAATATCTCTTGGTTTTGTTGTTTATATTTTTGCAGTTTCTCTGATGGTTCTTTTTCCAAATAGATAAAGGTTTCCTGATCTATATACCGTTTTTCACAAATCTGTTGTTTTAATGAGTACAAATTTTCATTTGAAGCTTCTGACAGTTTTTTCTTGCAGAAGCATTTTTCTTTCCTCTAATTTCTCTCTTAATCATTTTGTATATCTTGTGTCTGGAAATTCTGGGCTTTTTGCATAATAGTAACAATACATCATTTCTTTCTTATACGCAATAGTCCACTTTATTGTCTTTATGGCTCTTCTTTGGCTTATCAGTTTTTGTGATTTTTTTGTGGTCTGCTACTTCCTTCTATAACAGGGTGCATTCTCCCCCAGGGCCTGGCCTGGCCCCATTGTACTAATGTTTCTGTATTTTGAGAATTCTACACTATCATCTTTTCCAGTCCTAGCACCAGTGTGCCTACCAGGATTGGGCAACTTTAATCCTGGGTCTTGTGCATCCATCTATATTTTTTAGTTTTTGACCTACTCCTGTTCAAGATATATACTATATAAATACTGTCTATATATCAGTGTTGCCTTGGTGAGATTTTGTGAGAACAGGGTCCTCCTCGTGAAGGTACTCACCAAGACTTGAGGATCAATTCACTTTCAGCACTACTACTATCCTTTGCTTGCTGACTTTTCATCTCTTTATTCGGACACCTTTGACTTTTCATCTCTCTATTCGGATACATTTCATATATGTGGATTTACTGAAGTTAACTAAAACTTAAATGTATCAACCCAGAAAATGAGCACAAAAAAAAAAAGAAAGAAAAAAAGATACACAATGGACTGCACATACTCTGAGGTGTAGGCTTGGAGCATGCAAAAGAACAAGCCCCACCACACCCTCCCACATTGGGGGGCACAGATACAGATACAGATACTCATACAGATACAGGGTCCCTTGCTTTTGACCAAATGTACGCTTGTTCAATAAATGCAGGGGCATGGTTTAATGTCAATGGTATGGATTGATGATATGGATGGCCAAATGGTAGATTTGTTGATGGTATGGAATGTTGATGCAGGTATGTGGGGTTGGGGGGGGTGAGAGCATGGGTGAGTGTGTGTGCATGTGAGTTAGGGCTGGGGTCGGGGATGAGTAAAGGATGGGTGTTCTGTGTTTTTGTGTGAGTTTGTATATTTTAGGGTAAGGGTTTGTTTAGGGGACAGATGTAGTGTTGTTTGTGTGTGTTTGTGAATGTTTGTGTGTCTGAGTCTGTTTTGTGTAGTGGCAGTGTTATGGGAAGGTTTTAATGATGTTAAGGTGTAAGGATAGGGTTAGGGGAAAGGGCAGCATTAGGGTTAGGGTTAGGGTAAGCATCCATTACTAAGGTAGTCCAGGGGGGCAGAATGTTGACCAAAATGGACCAACTTCAGGCCCAGCCAGACTGCACAGACACAATGCTCAAATTAAATAAAGTAAAAGAGACAAAAGATACATAGCATGCATACGAAATTGGTATAGATGTAAAAATAATGTATGTGGAATGTAGAGGGTTATAACAAATTTCATTTTTCCTTTAACAAACTTGGCTTCTGCCTTTATCCTAATTAAAAATCTTCAATTGGACCCTAAAATAAAAAGTTAGACTATATTAAATAAAGCAAAATTGCTAATAATTGGTTTGGCTATTATCAGACTCTACTAATATATAAAATGTATTACACTACTGGCTGGTGTTCACAGTTTTGATTGCAAATGCTTCCTTGTTGAGAGTGGAAAAGCCTTTGTGTAAGTGTACCTTCTAGTTCAAATGGAACTGTCAATACACTTTTAATAATTAACTCTCTAACTGCGACAGTGGAATTTGGTACTGTTTGATTGAGAACCCACATTCTTAAACAGAATTTTCCAGTGTTACTTCTATGCTAAAAGCTAAATAATCCATGACTGGGGTTCAAAAAGGCTTACTGGGAGTAGAAGCATTATCCTGTGTGATTCCTCCAGCACAATATTCTTTCCTGATTCATAGACTGTTCTTCCACTAAGCACTCCTACTATAGAGAGCCTCAGGATGGAAGGTGGTCTTGGTGTTAGAGTTGCATGCTAATATGGAACTCCATGTTGCAGGAAAGTTCAATGGTGAGGGAGTCTCAGTGTTTGCATGTATGTGAAAGTGTATGATGTGTACATCTGTAGGGGTGTGAATGAAGCCAAAAAATGTGTTTGTTTATGACTGTCTTGGGCATTAAGAAATGCAGCATCTATGATCATGGCCAAGTCAGCACTATTTGTATTACATGTCCAAAGAACCTCAAAGCTTATTACCTATGCATATGGCCAAGCCATTGTGCATGACAAGAAGCTCTTTGTCTTAGCCAGTGCACAAACACACAACCAGACCTTATTAGATCACCATGAAGTCAGATTAAAGTATGAGCAACTTACATAAACAGTGAATGTAGATGAGCACCTCTGGTAGCTGTAGTGAGTTGGTGCACACAGACAGGAAAACAGTGGTGACAATGTTGATGTAATGTAGTGCAATATAGCTACAGAAAATGTTCCATGCCAGGAACAATCTTATGCATGGCAAATTGGAGATTAGAAGATTCATAACAGCAACAGAAACCACAGATACTGATAGAAGAGTGCAAGGGGAGATGCCCACCAAAACAGACTGGCAAAACAAAATGGTGACAGTGGTAAGGCAATACGTAACTGTATAATAATTTGTAAATGTTTGTGTTTGTGTGTGGGATACAGTAAAGCAACATGGATGTGCCAACCTACACCAGTCCTGTGTGTGTGTGTGTGTGTGTGTGTGTGTGTGTGTGTATATATAAATATATATATATATATATATATATATATATATATATATATATATATATATGTGTGTGTATATATATATATATATATATATATATATATATATATATATATATATATATATATATATATATATATATATATATATATATATATATATATATATATATATATATATATATATATATGTTTATATATATATATATATATATATATATATATATATATATATATATATGTATGTTTAATGTCCCTTAAATCTGTCTGACTTATCATATACTGATATAGTGGGGATCATAGTTCCATGTCCATCTGCATGAGGTATGGCCAGGGGGCTATTAATTGTGATCATAGCTTTATAGTCTTGATGGTCTCAGTTGCGTGTATAGTTGTGGTTCTCAGTCCTACATACACTGTGTATGTTTTTGGCTTGTTAAAGTCATAGGTGAATCTTTATCTGACAACTGCACTGTGGAACTGCCCTTGTTTGATGTTGATATATCTATTGTCTCTGATAATGATTGTAGGGATGAACCGACATGGGTGGAGGTTACAGAATGTATGTAGAACACAGGGAGTGTAACCATCACATCCCCTACTCAGGGTAAAGACACAGTCTGTATGCTTTTGGAAACCCATGAAACACAACCAGCCAATCTGAGTAGACAGGTTGCTGTGGATATTATAAATCAGGGAAGCATCAAACATGAATGCATCTGTTCCTAGCACTTGTGTGCAGGGAGCTCCTCACGGGGAGGGGGTTTGCAATGGTGGTCTCCATATCTATGAGTACCACCATCCCCCTGAGGTTGCTGTATCAGTAGCTGCCAACTGACTTATATGGAGGCCAATCAAGGAGATACAGGCTATCAAGAAAAAAGGAAAGTGATATTTTGGATGCAGGCCTTTAAAGAGAATAACAATAATCATACAGAATATTATATCTTTAAAGTATCAGAAAGTATTCTAAGAACTAACTCAACACAGGAATGGAGACAGAGATTCTGCTGATAGTGATGACTGCAATTAAGGATATAGACAATAAGAAATATTGGGCTGGAATTTATTTGAAAAACTGGAAAAGGAACCAAGGTATTGGAGCAAATAACCAGAGAGGGAAAGATGATTGGATGGGAAGATGCCAAGAATTTATTTGGACTGCAAGTAAGCGATTGCCTTCCTATCAAGGATTGATATCAGACTATTGGCAAAGAGAAAGAAATAGGGGAGTCCTAAACAAAAGACCAGCGCTGGTAGAGTTTTTAATAGAATCTAGAACAGAAGCTGCCATTAAAAAAGGAATGATTAGTAGACAATATGAAATATTGCATGATAACTATAAGAGTCAATCAGCGAGTTAGAAAGGACTGGGAAGAGAGATTGGATAAGCAATTCCCAAAGAAACAATCGGAGAATATATGCATGTCTCCCAAATATGCAACAAAATCTAGAAGATGTAAGATTTTTGCTTGGAAATGTTTACATATCTATTTTTATACCCCAAGTAGACTCCAGATAATTTTTCCTGAAGTAGACAGCAAATCTTTGAGGTGTGATGGGGATGAAAAAGGCAATTGGGAACGTATTTTCTGAGAGTGCAGTGAGTTGGCAGACTTTAAGGTTTCCCTGCAGGATACACTGTTGGGGATGCTGGATTGGCAGATTGGGGTGATGAGGGAGATGTTTTTTAAGAGCTATGATACAGAATCAGAATTGTCTAGACATGTTAAGGCCTTGCTCTTTCTAATCATGGTGGCTGCCATAAAAAACAATTACTAGAAAATGAAAATCAAAATCTAAAGCAACTATACTAGAAGTAATGAATATAGCCACAGATATAAAACGATTGGAATTGAGATCTTGAGAAAAGAGTAAAAGCAAACTACATAGGAAAAAATGGGAATTGTGGGAACAACACATACAGGGAAGGAATGAGCTATAAAAAGGCAGGAATTAAATGACCTATGCAATGTTTGACTGAAAAAGATTGGGTGGATTATAAGCGCTGTATAATGTTTACAAATTGTATTGTGTCAGTATGGTTTGCGATGTAAAATGCTTGCAACTAGGATTGTGTCTGTGTGGTTTGTTTTCATTAACAGGCTCATACATTCATAGGAGGTTACTAGGCTATTGGTCCTAAGGCCTTTATATGCCTAGCCATGTTATATCCTTGTTCCCTCATTGAACAAGTTGCATGGTCTATATTTGCAGTGTGTGTCTATGATCAGCACTGACTGCCCTTATCCAAGAGGGACATAAGTGACACCCCCAGGGTAAATTTACGGTTTCCCGTCCAGTTGTCTAAGTTACTCATAAATAGGGATATTGAGGAGTCATGTTTTACGTGAATTGGGAGTTTGTTCCAGAGGAGTGGCAATCTCTGGGAGACATATCTGTCTCTCCACCATGTCCTGTTAATGGCGCAGGCTAGGTTAAGATCTCTAGAGCAAGTGAGTCTTTTAATTGCGGTTGTGCAGCATTTCCATTATGGCAGGATCCAAGACTGCTATGTTGGCCAAGAAACAAGTTGCATCTCAGCAGCCTATAAGATACAGAGTACAGTGACAGGGCTTTCAGTCTGTCCATGTAGGTCATGTGTTGAAGGCCCTGAATTTTCTTGGTAAGAAACTTCTGAGGTCTCTCCAACTGCAGCAGATGTCTTCTGAGGTACATACAAAAGGGAGCATTGCACTCTTTTCATGGTCTGATGAGGGATGAGTTCAGGGGTTTTATAACATCCCTAGCTCTGGATGTGATGTCCTTACTTATGAGATGTGGAGCATAGAAGGCCTTCCTTACCACTGTGGACACATGTGATCAAAGTTAAGGTTGCTATCAACCTGTGTTCCCAAATATCTCACCACAGGGTTTAAGCCAATGGGGTACTGTTAATATTATTATTTGCAGGGACTTCCCCTTTGTCAAAAGGGATGATAAATTTTGGCACCAATCATTTGTCTGTGTAAGCCCTTTTTGTAATATGTCAGTATTATTGGAGGACTCAATGACTGCACCCAGTTTGCAGCTATTGGCAAACCTGGTAAGTCATAGGCCATCTATTTTCTCCTGGACTTCTGAAAAATAGATTCCAAACAGTAGGGGACCCAGCACAGATCCTTGTGGTACACCACTGGTAACTGCTCTACTGGAAGAGGTTGAATCCCCAACTTTGACTGTATGCATTCTGTCAGTGAGCCATTTGGCTACTCATTTAGTGACATATAGGTTAACTCCCAGCTGGGTGAGTTTATCAATGGCACTTGAGTTGGGGGATTGTGTCAAAAGTCTTGGCTACAGTCAAGATAGGCTGTATGTATTGTTCTGCCTTCATCCAGGGCTTTGGTGACTTTCTCAAAGATGTCAATCAGGTTTAATAAGCATGCTCTACCTTTAACAAAGACCAGTTTGGTCAGGTCAAGAGTTTGAAGGTCAGTTATGTCTTTGATGATAAGGTCCATGATGATTCTCTCCATGACCTTGCAGATAAGACTGTTTAGGCTTATAGGTCTATAGTTCCCAGGGTCAGTTGATGGACCCCCTTTGTGCAAGGGAATTACTGTTTCTGTTTCCCACTGTGCTGGGGGAAAGCCAGTACTTAGACTGTGGTTGAAGAGAGTACCAAGTGGTTATGCTAGGTCATGTTTTAGATCATTTAGTAGGCATACTAGGATATTATCCGGTCTCTTAAAGGCTGTGTTTTTGGTTATGACCTGCTCTTTGGAGATACTAGGTCGAAGACTGGTGACAGGCATACCTCTCAACTGTTGGAGCAAGAAATTTTGATAAAGCTGTAGATAAAAGTGGGGTAAAGGCCCATAAATAGGGACAATTTTTAAATATTGCTCTTACAAACTTAGAAAGCCGATAGAATAACAGGTTTTGCATTAGCATGAATTTCCTGAAGGATATGAAGTCTGAAACTCAAATGTCTGTCATTATTTTCTAACTTCAATCTTTAATTATTTACCACTTATTTGCCAGAAAAACACAATTTTATGAAAAACAGACCAAAAATATAAGGCCAAAATCTGGACATTCTGCAAAAATCTGTACAGTTGAGAGGTATGGACAGGTATGCTTTGGGGTATGTCTGGTGGGGACAGGGGTGGGTGAAGTTTCCATCAAATCTGTCTGGTAGTAGGTGGGCAATGGCTGCAGGTTCAGTATTAATGGTGCCATCCTCTACTAGTTCATCACAAAGCTAGGCCTTCCCTTTTGGATTTCTGATATAGCTAAAGAATGCCTTGTGTCTTTAGCTAGGGATGTGAGTTTAGCTTTATAATTAGCTTTAGAGGACTTTACAAAATACCTAATATGCTTGTTCTAGCTGTGGATGGTGTCCTTCCACTGCTGAGTTAGTTCCCTCTTGTTCTTAGACATTAGTTTCTTCATCTTGTTTTATAACCTATTTATGCTTAATGTCCACCAGGGTGGTTTGTTTTTTGTGAAGACCTTGTTTTGATCTGTTCACGTACAGCTGAATCTATACAGTTGAATAGTTGTGTACTCCTCTGTATAGCAGTCAATCTTGACAGTGGAAGCAAGGGGCTTGAAACTATTTATGCCATCACTTAGGAGGCTATAATTTGCTTTGGAGAATGTTTTCATCCTTTTTGATCTTTGGGGGGGGGGTCAGGTATGATCTTTAATTTAAATGAGACTGATTTATGATCAGACGTTACCAGGGAAAGCAAAACACAGGGGGTAGCGCAGAGACCCCCTATGCTGGTGAGTACTAAGTCTAGGACATTCAAGCCCCTTGTGGATGTACAGACTATGTGTTCCAGTGCATTTGTATTAACAAAATCCAGAAACCTTAGGGGGAGTGTGTTTGTGCTCATGTATGACTCCCAGTCGATGGAAGGATATTTGAAATTACCCATGGCCAAGGTTTGTAGCTGTATAGTGAGTGATTCAAGTAGGTCCAGTTAGGCAGAGTGGTTCTCATGGTTCATGGTGGAGCATCTATATCTAACAATGATATGGAAGGGAGTTTTACCTACAACTAGTTGGACTTGGAGTAGCTCTAGGAAGTTTGTACTGTTTGTCCAGTCTTGAGGTATATTTGTCTTTAACGATGATGGATACACCTCAGCCATCGGTTCTTTCATGCTTGTTTTGAGGTCTGAATGTGTGGAAGGTACTGTAGCCTTGCATGGCTGGGGTGCTCTTTGCGGCCTTGACCCACATCTCTGTGACTGCACAGACATTGGCATCTTCCAAGGTAAGGAGAGCTTCCAGTGAGTGCAGTTTTTGATTTAGACTCCTACCATTAAGCACATTAACCTTGAGTTTGTCTTTAATGATTTTTTTACATTGGGAATTTTGTTTTAATGGCATTGACTAAAATAGCACTATAGGGGAGGCAAGTACCTTTGCCAGTAACCGAAAGCCAAGAAGCAACAGGTGAAGACCATCTCTGGCAAATCAGTGTGGTATGTCGACCATATCCTCCCAGGCTGACAGATACTGGATCCCTCTGGACTGACACCAGAAGCTAAGCCAATTGTTGAAGTCAATAATTTTTTTGTTTATATTGAGGGATCATCCTGAGTGAAGGCAGAATGCTGCATAGGGCTAGGGACATACCTGCCTGGGACACATAATCTGAGAGCTCAGTCATGTCTTTCTTGATATAGTCCAGTGAGGTATGTCTCAAGTCATTCACTCCAACATGGACTATGACAGAGTCATAATGGCACTTGTTGAAAGACCTGAGTGTGTGCATGATCTGACGCATCTTGGCACCTGACAGGTATGATTGCCTATGTTGTAAGTGATGGTCTAATAAAGATATTTATTGTTATAAAAAATGTATGTAATATTGCTAAGGTTATATGATATATACCAATATATATATATATATATATATATATATATATATATATATATATATATATATATATATATATATACCAATATATGTAAAGTATAATGTTTGTAAATGTGAACTTGTTAATACAGTTTGATTACTTTTATAAAATATAAATTTGCCTAAGTCACAAGTGATAATTCAATAAAGGTGTTTCAGAAAATGATACAGGCTGGATCCACCACAATCATGGCATTGATAGTGAGTGTGATCCAGTTTGTGCACAATGACGTACAAGAGTACATGATCTATATGTGTGATTCATTGGATATACTGAATCACAAATTGGACCATGCAATGTCTTCATTCGGTCATACATCAGGACTGACTGGCTGTCCTCACAGATTGTCATCTTTTACTTCCACAGATGTTAGCCAACATGGCCAAGGATGAGGGAAATCTCACTCCCATAGTGCTAGCACTTCCACAGCATCATTGATTGTGCAGTTATCCATGCCTGATGAAGCCATCCTCATGGCCATTGTCATCTTCATGCTAATGGACAAGAATATAATTCCTGCACTCCAACACTAGGCCAAGGTTGTGATACAGCCAGTGCACCTCCTGGTAGAGCCAGCTTTTGTAGGCAGGGTTATGCATGGGAAGCTGAACCCTTTGGCCAGCCCCATCAGTTAAGATGCAGTGCTGCCACATGTGCTGCAGCTGTGTCCGTGTATACACAGATACACACACACACACACACACACACACACACACACACACACACACACACGCACACACACGCACACACACACACACACACACACACACACACACACACACACACACACACACACACACACACACACACACACACACACACACACACACAAGACGCACACACCAACAAAGACTCAAGCACATCACACACCTATTGCCACTGGTCAGAAAACTCATTAGCCCACTCCAAACAGTTCTCACAGGACTCTTTTTTCTTTTGCTGCACCTCAGCACACACAACCATACTTCCATGAGAAAAACATACACTCCCTTACTCCTTTTTCCAGCTGTGCAAATAAGGAATACTGTTCTTATACATTGTAACTTATGCTGCTTCTTCCCATTGCACAGCTTTGTGCTTTTGTATGCAACTTGTTTACTGTATATATCTGCTTAGCTCTTATATAGTTATGTTGTAAAGCTATGTGCGATATTCCGCCTCTTCACTAGTGCCACTGCACACTGTGCCCACCTCCATCTTTAATCATCATCTCCTGCTACTGCCTCCTCCTCTGACTCCTCATCTGTCTCAGCTGCCACTGCCTGTGGTGCTAGAAACTGCTGTCCATGCTTTCTGACTTTCATTTTATGTGACATTGCATGTGTGGTCACTATTTTTGCACCCGTTGTTGAGGCATTCTACAAGGCACCACTGAATATACTCATATAGAGAAAGCATGACTTCAGCAGTCCAAACACATGCTCTGCAATATTCCTGTACCTGTGGTCAGTTTGATTGTGTGGATTTCTGATGGGTGTCATGAACCTGAGTTCTAGGGCATATTCTGCATCACCCCATACCTCTCAACCTCTTAATGTAAAAAATCTGTACAAAGCTTGACAAAATAGGGGCACAGATAGGGAGATATTTGAATTATTGCTCTTATAAACTTAGAAAGTTTGTAGAGTAACACGATTTGTTTTAATATACATTTTCTGACAGATTTGAAGTCTGAAACTTAAATGTATGTCAATATTTAGTGACGACAATCCTGAGATCATCCCAGTGATTTGTCAGGAAAATAGAGGAACAGGCCAAAAATATGAGCCAAAAATCTGGACATTCTGTGGAAATCTGTACAGTTGAGAGGTATGTATCACCCACAAGATAGCACAGTGGGAAGTTACCCCTTGTAAACTATTGATAAAGGTCAGAGATGTGCCATATATGGGAGTCAGGAAAAGTGGCTGGCATGCCTACACACTGTAGATGATACCCTGAGCATTACAGACCACTTTGCATTTAATGGAGTGATATCCTTTGCATTTCACATGCCTCCTTCCAAGTTCACCAATTGAGAGTTTTAAATTTAATCTGGCTACTGTGTATGGTCCCCAGAACCTCAGAGAAATGGGCTTGTCATAGAACTCCTGCATGGTGCTTGCTCTGTACTCTATGGTATGTGGAAACCACGTAAATTTCCCCACATGCTGATGCATGGCATCGAAGAAATGATTGAGGATTCCCAAAGTAGATGTCTATGATACCCTTACTATGCCCCCACTCCTTAAAAGGTCCTGTCGTGAGATGACAAGTTCATTAATACTTGTTTCTTGGATTTCTGATATGAGGATGATGAATTGGCAACTCGGTGAAAAAAAATGGAACCCAGTCAGTCTACTGTTTTGCTATACGCATAGAATTTAATTAATTTCATTTAGCTAATCTATTCTCATGCTCACAGACATTAATTTTATGTAATTTCTTCTCAGTTCTTCCCCCTCCTCTGTCTCACTCCCCTTCTCTAGTTGTGTATCTGTCTGTCTCTATCTACCACCATCTACCAGCTTCACAGGACTATGTACTAATAACAACAAAAAGTAGTCCATCCTTTTGCCCTGCTGGCATGCCCGCTAAAAGTTGGCATCATCTGATCAAATAATCTGTCAGTGATGCTTTGATGGATCATTAAATGTTGCCAAGTGTAATAATGGCCGCATGAGTTTATAATAAATTAATCTGTATCACAAAAATGCATATAGACCTTTGAGTGGGAGAGTAGCTGGGCATGCATAAAAATGTAGGAAGATGTTAACTGACTGCACACTGCCTACCTTGACCTGGCCAAAGCATTCAACACTATTCCCCACTCAGGCATAGTAGATACACTCTCTCAGTTAGGCATTAACCCATATGTTACCAGATGGGTAGCAGACTCGCTCACTGATAGAATTTACCTAATCAAAATAGGGGAAGCCATCTCAAGCAGTAGATCCATAATGAGCAGCCTACCCCAAAGGTCGGTCTTGGGGCCTCTGTTATTCAGGATATACTTCTCTCAGGTGCAGGCCAAAACAAGTGGGCAATGACTGACCAAGTTTGCAGATGACTGCAAGCTGGGTGCAGTCATCAACTCCCCAAGTGATGTGGACATCCTCCAAGAGGGTCTCACCCAAACAAATGACTGGTACCAGAAACATGGCTTCAAGCTGGATGCCAAAATATGCATCATCATCCCCTTTGGGGAGAGTGACGTCCCCACATATCACATTAATAACAACGTCCTAAGTACACAATCAGTAGTAAGAGATTTCGGCACCCAGGTTGATAGCAACCTGTCTTTTGATCATGATGTTGCTTCAATTGTATGCAAAGCGTTTTACATGGCCCACCTCATAAGTAAGGGTATCTCATCCAGGAACAAAGAGGTCATAAGATCCCTGTATTTTTCTCTTATAAGGCCAATTATTGAGGACAATGCCTCCTTTGGCATGTACCTCGCAAAGCACATGCAGCAACTGGAGAGACCACAGAGGTTCCTCACCAGGAGAATCCAGGGCCTCAAAGACCACCCCTACACAGATAGGCTAAAAGCCCTGCCCCTCTACTCAGTTTTATACATACTCCTCAGAGGTGACCTCTGTCTGGCATACAAAGCAATTTCAGACCCCGCCTTGATGGGACTGCTGCATATTCACAAGTCAAGCTCCACTCGAGCAACCCATATGCGTGACCTCAATCTGGTCTGTGATATCAATAGGACTTGTTGGCAAGACAGATTCATGTCCCAAAGACTACCCCCATCTGTGGAATAGACTCCCTCTCCATGTCCAGCAGAGAACCTCATTATCCCTTTAGCGCAACCTGGATAACTGGATGGCAAACAGAAACTACACTCTTGGGATTCCACCTGTGTCCCTGCTGGACAGGGGCTCTGGGTGGTGACTTCTCTAAACATGGACTAAACGATTGGCTAGGCTTATAAGGGCCCCAGGGCCAATAGCCTAGTAAACTCCTATGATCCTATAATCCTATGATTAATGCTGTATAAGACATAGCTACAAACAAAAATCCAGAAAGTGTCTGGCATTTTGTTAGAGAAGCAAATTATGCAATATAAAGAATCAACTGATGTACATGTACATGCATAATATGTACATAGTCAAGCTACTTGCAAACTGAAAGAATGCTGTTGAGTAAACCAAAGAAATAAATGTAAAATGTTGCGAAGGTTAATCACATGCAATATAATGAAAAGAAAAATATTTCCAATGGAAGGGGTGGGTGTGAGCTTTAGATACAGCAGTTTATTTAAATAATAAGCATTTTATTTTAATCTTTATACTGGGACAGACCACATACTAATACCTGTAGAAATTTTTTTTAGTTACTGAAGTTGAGAAATAAACTAAATTCCATGTAAATGTTTATTATTTATTCTAGTTAAGCAGATATTTCTACTGTGTCAGAAACTGCTTAGTTGAAAAAAAACAAGAATAAGTTATATCAGATTTTGTTTCAAATAAATGGTGTAGATGCAAAACAAATACATGTTATTCTGTGTTCCACAACTTGGTAGGGTGAACAGAAAATACTATGTACTTGTTAAAAGCAATGTTTTTACTGAAAGTCCAATATCGAAAATTAAAATACATTTTACAAAAAAAAAAAAAAAAAAAAACAACAACGGAGAAAAAATGAAAGTCGGTGTTGCACTGTTGTAGCTTTGAAGCGTTCTAGTGTTTTAACAGTGTTTCAATGTTTGTTTGCTAGCTGTACACCCTATAGTTCTACATATTTGTACACTTTGTTTTCACCAAGTCTCAGTGTAGGGGAAAACACTTAGTGCAATCTCTGACTTGGGCTGGATTCCAAAAGATATGCAGACGATGGAGGAATGCACCAATAATGTAACCACTGAAGATGATAAATAAGTTTGACAAAACAATAGGCATCTAGTAGGAAATGCACATTTAACAACCAATACATACAAGGACATATGAGGGATGTCACAGGACATTGTAAAAACTGTACACAAAAGTGCCCATAGAGTTCTGTCAATATGACATGTGTCATGGCTTTATAGCAATATGTTAGAAATCGTCCACTGTGAGTACAATGCCTCTGTGCTTTACCATCCCCAGTATCCCACGGAAATGATCATAATCCACAAATAAAAAAATATATACATTATGTATTTGTGGATTCTATCATAATCTGCAAAAAACATATATAAAAAATACTGGTGATGTGTCATATATGGCGACATTACTATCATCATAACAGGACGTATCTAAAATATAGTAGGGTGCAGGATGTTTGGGGGGATCACATGTAATGTACCCATCCCAGGAAATAAGGTGTTAGGACAGGAGAATGTAGGTGAGGGTAAAGAATGGGACATAAACATGAGGGAGAAAGGAATAGGAAGGTCAGAGGGAGGATCAGAGTAGCACGGCAAATTGAATAGACCCGATTTTCATTATTTATTTATTTATTTTATTTATTTATTGTTTGAGACAAGAAGATTCAGTGACATCTTGAGAAAAAGAGAAAACAAGTGGATAAGAAACATTTAACAAAAAGTACAACACAGAACAGACAAAGGTAGGTACCATAAAAAAGGCCATGATATAAAACATAGACAACACACAGTCAGACTGCATCAGAGGGGTCTGGGGAAGATAATTGATTGAAAAAGCTAAGACTGTTCTCTGTTGCATACCACTTTCTCAGAGGCGATCTCTGTCTAACGTACAGAGACATGTCCAACCCAGAATTGTTGAACATGCTCCATCTTAGCAAAACCAAATCTACTCGAGCTACACGCTCTAGGGATATAAACCTCAACATAACAATGAATAGAACATGCTGGAGGGATAGATTCCCTTCGCAGAGACTTCCTTTACTATGGAACAGGGTCCCAATCTACATAAGACGGAGCCCCTCACTATCACTCTTCAAGAGGAACCTTGATGAGTGGATGGATAACAGAAAGTTCACACCGGGGATCACACCAACAGCACTACTAGATAGGGGCCAAGGGTACTAGCTGCAAGGGTCTTGGGAACTACTAAAGGAGCAGTGAATACCACACAACGTGGCTGGGCTAATATATGCCTTTGGGCAGATAGCCCAGTACCAACCTATGAACCTATAACACACAGGATAGGGATGCAGCCCAAGCATGGTCTAGCATGCTGTAGTACATAAAGTAATACATCAATGCACACAACAGCAGCTCTGTAATCTTGATATCTATGTGACAGCCTTGCAATTATGATCAGGAATTATGTTATGCATATGACAGGGAGCAGCACCTGGTAAAACTGACAATGCAGCACAGTTTCACATATATATCTGTAGACATGCCCTTAATCAGCAGGGCAAATCAGATCCACACAAGCAAAGGTAGGATCCTAGTATTACAGATCTAATTAGAACCTCAAACACTGCATGCAAGAGGTAACCATCTCTCTACCAAGTCAAATACCAGTCCTACATTATGCTGGATAAATGGCTGTTACAGGCAAATGAGTATAATAAATGCACCACTACTTAAAATATATTTCACAGTACAGGCCCAGGAAATGTCACAATCCTGTGACAGCAACTGCAGTAGGCATGTTTACCATGAGAATATATGTCATGCAGTGTGCACAACATGCGCATTCCTGATATGTTGCACTCTCATGTTCAACAATGGCATACAATGGTATATTCCTGTGTATTATGTCCAATATGATGTGGGTAAAGTTTACCACAGCACTGTAGCACAACACGATGAAAGTTATAAATTATGCACAGCAGTTCAAAATCAAGACAGTGAAATGAAATGAGTTCATGTGACACTACGTCAGACCATAACATGCCTGCGTGTTTCACATAAGTATCATCCCTATCTGAACACGTGAAGCAACCCAACAGTGCAATACTGTCATAGGACACTAATGAAGCTGTCATACAAATGCACAACTGAGGGTCAAAACATCCTCATTATATGTCATGCATAAGTGTATCATATGGGCAAAATGTGACTGTGGGAAGGACATAGATCGTGGCAGGACTCCACAGATAATGTGCAACCATTGTGAAATGCGCTAACAGTAAACACCCATGACAGTCATGTCTGAGCTAAAGCTTCATACATACATTTGCCCAAACAAAGTACAATATATATGCAAGTTTTGCAGACAAGAAAGCTAATGATGAAGTTACAGCATGTAAGGAATATGTGTGAGCAATGTACACACACAGGACTGTCATGTAGTCATGTACAACTCAAACCCTGCCTACAGCATAGGCAATCATAAAAGTTAATGAGAACTATTAACATAACTCATATGTACTTTTATACTACCCTTGGCAGCATGTGGCATGCCCACAAAAAGATATAAATGTATCAGATACATGTGTCTATATGGAAAGCAGTACATGCAGATGCAGAAATCTGTAGTCCACCATAATGTGAAGTAACATACATGTACAGCAAAAAAAAAAAAAAGCAAGAGAAAAAGTGTTTTAGTGTACAACAGTGATACATGTGAATACAACATACAAGCATGTGCTGTGGTGATAAATAACAACAGGTGCAACATGCACCCAAGATTCACTTTCAGCATAACAAATGCAATAGGCACAAATCATTGAAAATGCTATGGAATAATCAGACAGACAGAAAGGTGTAAATGACAGGGAACTTGTAGGACTGCTATAACATATGAGTATGCAAGAGAGTCGCACACAGTCCTGCAAATAACAATAGCACTGTACAATGACACATGTCAATATGAATGATTACCCCCGTAGGTGAGCATGGCCAGGAGTATGAAAGCACACACACACACACACACACACACACACACACACACACACACACACACACACACACACACACACACACACACATATCGGTAAACATATGGACACAGAGGCATTAAGCACAAGAGTCTCACACACACAGACAATTCATGACTCTGAGTTACATAATATAATACAACACTGTTACAACAGAAGACCAAACAAAATAGTCAACAAAGTGACTCAGTAGAAGCATGGCAAAAATTGAGTATGCAACAGATGCATAACCCCAACACAAGTCCATATGCCATGACTGAAGCACTGCATACAATGGGTAATGTGTTCCAGAAACATACCAAACACTCGGAAGAATAGCTCATGCATGCCATAGTCCATCAGAAGTGCATGTCATCACTTGCACACACATCATAATGCATACAGGCAAAAATCTATGCACATTGTAACTAGATGTGGCACCCATTATCATACTGTCACATGCAAACAGATGGAGCCACAATCAGCCAATAATTCACACTTGCTGCAGGTGTCAGTAGAAAGGGAGTAGAATGTCAATAACACTCCAAGTGTGGCTGAATGCAGTGAAGGAGTATGGGAAAGGATAGTTCAGATGTTATGCATGGGAAGGACACTATGGCATTTAGCATACAATGGCCTTGTCTACATAGGAGCTACAATGTGATAGGGTTACCACCTGTCCCACTTTGCGAGGGACAGTCCCTCTTTGGGCAGTTGTGTCCTGCAAAAAAGTTGAAAAAATGACAAATGTCCTGAGATTGTAGGACAAAAATATTTCCTGTATTTTTTTTAATAGTTGCATAAAACAGTTATTTTGTATCTGAAGCATCTAATTGTTATAAGAAACAGAATAAGCAACTCAAATGCTACAATAATAAGTTTTTATTTTGGCAAAAAAGTGAAGTTCTTTCATTTGTACTTGCCATGGATATGTTTTGCCATGCAAAATCTGATCTTTCTATAAAAAATGTCCCACTTATGCATTTGAAAAGGTGGCAACCCTACACTGTAAAATATGCTCATAGAAGGCATAGCAAAAACATGACTGCCATATGGAGTAATGTGCACAAATACATGCTTAATCAATTGAACCATCCCGCAAAGTATGTGTAACATATGCTGGAAACAAGATATGAGTGGAAAACACAGATTATACTTAATTCTAGAGATGCCACCTTGGTCAGGTTGAAAATCACAAATGATCTCACATGTGATCTCCTGGAAGGAGTTATACATGGCCCATGCCATATCCTGAAAGAAAATATCTTTCATCTCCTACACCTGCATGAAGTTATCTGGTGGAGGTGGCAGAGGTCAACATAATTGATCTGCTGGCACAATCACTTCTGATTGTCAAGGTATAACATTGTCATCATCATCATCATTGCTCTCTGCTGGGATAGACCTGTATTGGGACATGAAAAGACATGGCATTATTGTAGTAACATGTCATCACATTACCATCATGCAGGACAACCTATTCCATTGCAAAGAACAGCTATATATATGTACAGTCCTGATATACTCATGCACATAATGTGGAAGTGTTTTGGGCTATGTACCATCAATAGACATGCTGTGTACCTAGTGTGATTATGCAAATCCACTTCACTGCATGTTTTCCAGACCTGCCAGTTACACAGACAACCACAGTCCATAAGCAACACACCACTGGCAGTAATAACATAAACAAAAAGGACACACATTCTACAGTCTCCCTATCGTAACAGCAAAGGTAAAAGACTATATACACACACACACACACACACACACACACATATATATATATATATATATATATATATATATATATATATATATATATATATATATAGACTAGAAATGTGCTATGTAGTTCTGCAAGTATACAGCTTTCTTAATGGCCTTGCTAATATGTGTAATGTATGTGCAATGTATATGTACTCTACACATATATTACACACACGCACGCACACACACACACACACACACACACACACACACACACACACACACACACACACACACACACACACACACACACACACACACAAACACACATACACACACATCTATCTATAGCTATCTATATCTATCTATCTATATATATATATATATATATATATATATATATATATATATATATATGTATGGGTCCCCTTGACTTGATCGACACACCAAAACACCGACGCTCAGAAGACCGACTCGAGAAGACCGACGAGAGAGATGATCGACAAGGTGAAATCCGACAGCCGAAACGCCGACATGGGCAACGTGTGAGCGCGAGTCGGTAAGTGTGCTATAGTGAGGGATTTAGTGTTAGGGAGTGGACAAGTAAGTGTGAGATAGTGAGGGATTTAGGGTTAGGGTGCGGGAAAGGTGAGTGTGTGGTAGTGTCGGACTTAGGGTGCGGGTAAGGTAAGTGTGCGATAGTGACGGAATTTGGGTTTAAGGGCGGGTTAAGTGAGTTAGGGTTAGGGTGCGGGTAGGGTAAGTGTGCAATAGTGATAGACTTTAGCTTTAGTGGCGGGTTAAGTGAGTTAGGGTTAGGGTGCGGGTAGGGTAAGTGTGCAATAGTGACGGACTGCAGGTTTAGTGGTGGGTTAAGTGAGTTAGGGTTAAGGTGCCCGTAGGGTAAGTATGCGGTAGTGTCGGACCTTAGGGTTAGGGTTTGGGTTACGGTTAGTGCATGTATAGTTGTGTGTAATGTGTAGTTTACGTTTTGTGTGTCGGTGTTTTGGGTGTCGGTGTTATGGTGTTCAGTTTTGTGAGTTGTCGGCTTTGTGCGTTTTCGGTCTTTTGGTGTCGGTGTTTTGGGTGTCGGGTTTGTGGCATGTCAGTGTTGTGATAGGGATCCATATATATCTATATATATATATATATATATATATATATATATATATATATATATGTGTGTGTGTGTGTGTGTGTGTGTGTGTGTGTGTGTGTGTGTGTGTGTAAATATATAATTTCAATTAATAATAATAAAAAAGAACTCATTCCTCATGCTCAATTCCTAGATGTCCTCATAAATGAAAAAAATGAAATTTGACAGTCACATCCAAACAGCCATAAATAAAATCATAAAAATTGGCCTGCTACATCAAGTCAGCATTGTTCATATAGACAAAACTAAAGAAATACTTGCTAAAACATGTCTGATTCCCAGTCTACTTTATGCATCTCCTATACTCACAATCTCACAAACAATCCATAAATCAAAGCTAGAGCAATGTTACAATAAAGTGGCAAAGTGTGATGCAAATCTCCCTCGTAGGAATCATAACTGTTATTCCTTACAGCAAGTAAACTGGGTGGAGCTCTACAACCAACTGCAGTACTCATACATTACCAAAGCCTTTGATAGTTTCAACTTCCCTGAAAACTGCCCTGTACTGCAAAATATGCTACTACCCTACTTCCCAAAAAAGACACTCTACTACAAGGAAAAAAGACTACTTACTATTACTAAATGTCAAAATTCTGCCAGGAATGCATTCTTCTACAGTCATGTTTCTAAATTATTGAATGCCTTACATACAGCTCTCAGACAGTCAAACACAGCACACCCTCAAGTTGAACATTAGATAATTTCTAGCTCATTTCTGGCTTTGATCATCAATATCTACTGAATAACTTCAATAAAAGCTCATTCTTGCTATACTCTCTTTATAGTTCTTCTGTGCATAAGCACTGACACATAACTATACCACATATACTTGCTAAGCTGTTCTTTACCCACCAGCTATCTGTCCTGTACTACCTTAAACTATCTCTTCCACTCCTACCCAGTCTTATCCTTCTCAAACTCCTTCTACACTACCGTCCCTCTCCTTTATACAGCATCCTCCACTCCTATTCCTTCACCCAATTCTATCTCTAACTACGTTCCACTATTCTGGCCAAACAAATCTTCTCCCCTCTATCATCCTGCACTGTTTTCAGCTCTCAACCATCTCTAAACCATTACCCAACCTGAATATTTTATACTACTACTTGTATCTAATCTAACCTCCTCCTTAAAAAAATAAATTACATACTCCCATGTAATAACTACTTCTCTCTATCACATGTATCCCCTAATAACTCTTGCCTAGCACCTTACTTGAAAGGCCACATCTGACCTCTGACTCCTGACATTCACATGACAGAATTTCCCTCTTGACAATCCCATTATTCATCCCTCCCCTATCCACTCATTTTGTTAAACAATACACTCCACTTTTCTGGCTACCACAGTATCTGCCTGCCAAAATCACTCTGAATTTATTTATTGGATATGCCCCCATCCTAATAATTTTCTGAATGCTTCACACAAGGTTATTTATTTCTAGAAATTCTGCCACATTGTTTGCTATACAGAAAGTTTCACTCAGAATTGTAAATAAGATATATCTATCTTCTATTCACATTCAAGCTTAATTGTTATGACAACAAAGTTCTTGTTATTTTAACTTTGTTGTTCTTGCCGATCTAATTCCTGTTTTCTTTTTTGTAACTTATATTTTTGTAATTTTCTACTGTACCTTTATTGTAACTTTAAAGCTTTTCTCTACTGGCGTCTGCCAAAAAGGGGTTAATGTACCCTTTGTGGACTTTCCCACTAAACAAAACTGAAATTAAAATAAACATGCAATGTGCTTCAGCAGTAGTGAAATAACCATGACACTATGTAGGCCAATGGCATATGATACCGACAACTGGCCTAAGCCAGTTATACACCTGAAAGTCACTCAAACATCTGATCATCTGATTAGAGGTACAGTATATTTGCAGTACAACGACCATGATATGGCTATGTGTCGTACAGAAATGCCCATAATAAACTCATGGTGTAGGTAAGCATTTCAACTATACAGTATTTTTCTGGACTATCCAAAAATCAGAATGATTCTCGGGTATATAAAAAATGTCCCACTTATGCATTTGAAAAGGTGGCAACCCCACACTGTAAAATGATTCTCGGGTTCTCTGGAAAACACTGTATACACTTCGGTATTTTGTTTAGCAGTATGAACAGAAGCCAGAGTTTGTAAAATACCAGCATTGGCCTGATTTTTGATAAAAAGCATATCTAAAGTGATGCAGACGTGTCTGAGACTAGTTAAAAAAATAAAACAAACATAGTCAAATGCAATACAGTTCTGTCATAATGATATTCATACTTATGTCATAAAACGGGCATGGAAATGGGTAGAAAGGGGGCACTAGATGGCAGGTCATGAATGGTACTGGTGGTGTGGCTTTGGTCTGGTTTTTGACACATTAGAGTCACATTAGATACTACCTTGGGAATAAGGGAGGGGTTAGTCCTCAGGGAGGCCCTGTCTACATGGAAAATGATGAAGGGCTCAATGACCATCAGTGCCTGAAGTTCTGAAACCCTTCTGGCTGAGGTGATAGCAAGTAGGAAAGCAGTCTTCCAGGAGAGCAATTTCAGTTCTGTTAAAGCAGCAGGTTTGAAGTGTGGTAAGGTTAGTTTTTCCAGAACATAAATCAGTTCCCAGGCTAGTGTGTGTTACCTTCTGGGAGGTCTGATATTAGAAGCCCCTCTGAGGAATTGTTTAAACAAAGGATGCGAGAACAGGGGCTGGTCTGTATCAAAATGAGCTGAAATGGCCGAGGCATGGATTTTCATACAAGAGAAGGAGAGGCCACTATTGAGAAACTCTGCTAGATAGTCCAGGATAAGAGGGATGGAAGGTTGTGAGGAACTTTTCCTTCTGGACTGGTTCCAAGACCGGAATCTTTTCAATTTCCCTGTGCAAAATTTTCTGGTGCTGGGCCTTCTGGCCTCTGTGATAATGTCTAGGACCTGTTTGCTTAACAGGGGCCCCTTGTTAGCTTTTAGAGTATTAGCTAAGCTGATAGTTTGAGAGTCTGCAAGTCTGGGTGCAGCACCCCTCCCCACCTGAGTCAAGAGGTCTGAGATCCAGAGAAGCTGCTTGGGAGGCTGTGATGTCATGATGCACAGTAAGGGGTACTGATGCTGCCTGGGCCAATCTGGAGCAATGAGGATGGCCTTTGGTCTCTCCTCCCTTATCTTGATCAGTACCTTGGAAATAAGAGGCAGAGGAGGGAATGCGTACACAAAAAGGGAATTAAAGGGGAAGGTCAAGGCATCCACCTTCCACGCTGAGTGGTGATACTCCCTGGTACAGAATTTTTCTTTAACTGGAGCTTGAGGTGTGAAGCAAAGAGCTCCACCTCTGGAGTTCCCCACTCCTAAGTGACTTGCAAAAAGATTTTTCTGTGGAGCTGCCATTCGTGGGGGTTCAGTAAGTTTCTGCTTAACTGGTCTGCCAGGTTGTTGTCGATCCCTGGTAGGTATTGGGCTATTAGGTGTAATACCATAGAGGAGGCTGTCAGCCAGAGGTTCATGGCTAGCCTGCACAGAGGGTAAGATTGGGTCCCTCCCTGTTTGTTGATGTATCACATTACAGTGATGTTGTCTGTTTTGATAAGAAGAACCCCTGGCCTGAGATGGGGTTTGAAGGATGTCAGAGCCGTTTGTACTGCCATCATCTTCTTCTGGTTGATGTGTAAGGGCAGGTGGAGAGCATCCTAAAGGCCTTGGGTGCACCTGCCAGCTAGGTGAGTGCCCCAAGCAATGTCTGAGGCATCGCTGGTGATGGTCTGCCAGGTAGGGTGGAGGATGAAGGGAAGAACCTTGTTCTTGGCACAGGCCCCTACCTACCAGAGAAACTTGGATCTTATACAAGGGATCAGAGGGAGAGAGGTCTGTAGATGCTGGGAGTGCTGACACCAAAGGTTCTTTAGATACCACTGAAGTCTTTTTCATGTGAAGCCTGGCCAGAGGAATTAGAAGTATGCAAGATGCCATGTACCCCAAGGCTTGCAAGAACTTCCTCACCATGAGGTTACTTCTGGAAACCAGCTGGATAAAGTAGAGAGGCAGGAAGCTCTGCTTTTCTGGCAATAGGAAGGTCATTTGGGATGCTGTGTCCAGCAGTGCTTCAAAGAAAATGATCCTCCTGGAGGATGTCTGCTTTGATTTCTTCTCATTGATGGTGAACCCTAAGGAAGTTAGGAGGGTTTAGACAAAGAGGAGGTCCTGAAGCAGCTTTTCTTTGCACTCTCTCTGAATGAGGCAGTCATCTAGATAAGGGTAAATCTGTATATTTCTCTGTCTGCAAAATGCTATGGCTGGAGCTAAACATTTGGTGAATACCCTGGGAGCAGTAGATAAGCTAAAGGGTAGTGCAGAGAAACGAAAGTGTTATGAGCCTGCTCTGAAGCACAGACATTTCCTGCAGGATTCCCTTATGGGGATGTGGAGGTAGGCATCTTTTAGGTCAAGGGTCACTAAGCAGGCATTTTTGTCAGCATAGGCAGCAGCTGCTGCAAAGTTAGCATTTTAGATTTGGGGACCACCAGGGAGGTGTTCAGAATAGATAGATCCAGGATGGGGTGCCGAGTGCCCTCTTTTCTGGGAACAAGGAATAATCTGGAATAAAAGCCTTTGCCTGTTTGATCTGCAGGAACAGGTTTTACTGCCCCCTGGGATATGAGAGTTTGGACTGATTTGGAGGTAAGTCTGGGTACCCTCTTGGAACTGGGAGTTTGTTGAAAGAGAATTTGTATCCCTGAAAAATGATCTTTAAGACCCATTGGTCCTCTGTTACAGAAAGCCAATTTTTTTTGCAGAGGGAGAGCCTCCCCCCTAGCTTTTGGTGAGTAAAAGGAGGGAAAAGGGGAGAAAGGGAGTCATTGAGAGTTTTTCCATAGGGGGATGGCTTAGAACTCCCTACCTTTGGGGCAGAAGTGGTCCACTGTTTGGTTCTCTGCTGTCTCTGGGTGATCTGTCCCTGTGGGGCTTACCTTGCCCCTGCCTGCCAGGTGCAGGAAAGGACCAGTGCTTAGAGGGAAAATTCCTGCTGAACCTAGGAGGTTGAACCTGACAGAAATATTGTACTGTTTGCATTGATTTTGCTTTGTCTTCCATCTTTTAAGCACCTCTTCTGCTTTTACTCTAAACAAGCGGCCCTTACCCAAGGGTGCATCAATTAATTTTGACTTGACATGATCAGGGAGAGGTTGTTCCTTCAACCATGCATGTCTCCTATTGACAGATCCAGACACTTTTGCCCTGTTTGAGGCTTCTAAGGCATCATATCCACAGTGCAATGAGTGTCTGGCCACTTGACAGGTAGAGTGCAGTAAATTTGCTATCTCTTTTGAATTGGCACAGTCAGGAAAGGTAGAAATTGTTTGCTTTAATAGTTCCAAAGTCTGTTGTTGATATTTTAACATATGGAACTGACAGTCAAGTTCTCTAATAGCTAAGGTTGCAGAGGTGTATACCTTTTTATCCCATATGTCCAGAGCTCTGGAATCCTTGTCACGAAGGAATAGGATTCTTTGCAGAACTAGCCTTAACTCCTTTAAGTCCCTATGTAATGACCTCTGGGTCTGCAGCAGGATTTCTGTTCAAGTATTTGTGAGACTCTGGTACTCTGTAATACCTGCCAGGTTTACTGGGAGCAGGTGGGAGGGCATCAGGGGCTAAGCTGGATTAATGGAAAACATCATCCACCACTTCTAAGACAGGGGGATAGCCAGGGATCTGTGCTGGGGCAGGTCTAGAAACTCTCTTAGTCTTTTCCTACACTGAGTGAAGTCCTGAGATTCCCAGTGGAAATGTTCCATGAGGATGTGAAGGGTTTCCCCAAAGAAAAGGTCTTCTGGTGGGGAGGTGGAAGGAATAGATTCCTCTGCATCTGAATTGTCATAAGCAGTAAGAGGTTATTGTTCTTCTTCAAAATCTGAATTATCAGATTCTTCAGAATCCTGCTCTGTCATAATTTCAGGAGAAGGGTGTCTTTTCCTTTTAGAAGTTGTGGCCTGACTACCCCTGATAAGGGAGATAAGATCCTCTGTCTTCTTAAGCATTTGGGTTGAGGTGGTGGAGCAGGAGTAAGATGGTGACTAGAGGTAGATTTTCTAGGAATGGCCTGGCATCTAGGCCTAAGAGTATCCACAGTCCGAGAGAAAGGGTAGTTGGATGAGAAGACGTTGTTTTTTGTCTAGAATCAGTAGTGTGAAAGGCCTCCTCAGAAGCTGGTGCCTGCATCGCAGCTCCGGACCCAACCAAGGCAGAGGCAACCAAAGGCTCAGGAGACGGAGAAGATTAATGTGGCATACCGGATTCCAAAAGGGTCTCAGTAGAGGCCTGTGTAGATAACGTATCAGGCACCAGGAGCTGCGAAAGCACCTCATTGAATTCCAGAAAACTGACAACCTGCTTAGCGGTAGCATCGTCAGAATGTTTAGTCTTGTGTGGTCTGTTTCTATCTTTATCTATATGTTTTTTTCAGAATGTCTATAGATTGTTGAATGACTGACACCATTTCAGAATGTGAAGATGGAAGACAAAATACCCATCTACAATAAGAGCTTTATGATGAATGGTTCTCGTGTTAAAGAGGGCACAGAACGGGCAACGGGGAATGTCGTGGTCTATGCCTAAACAAGTGATGCAGTATGAATGGAAGTCTCGGTGTGGGATCTGCTTTCCACAAGTGAGACAATTGTTAACTTTTTCGGACATCAGTTAGTGCAAGAAAAAAGGATCCCCAACAGGGTACTTAGCTTTAGACCTTTTCAGCTGTAATTCGAGCTCTGGTAACGACCGCTGGCAAACTTGCGAATTTCTTCTGCTACGGGCTCCACAGCAAGAAAGACTGATGCAATGGTGCCAGCTGCCTTGCTTTATCACACTAATGACGTGACATCATTCACAAGCGACTGCATCTGATGCAGAAAAACATTGACTCTGGTATTAGGGCCAGCCAAGGGCTACCACAGCAGGGATAACCCACAGTTGATGACTGCAACAGTGATACACTGAGAACATCTAAAGAAACATACCTGATTTCCCTTGTATTTTTGCCCTGTCTCTTGCACCTCTAAACTGTCTGGATTTTACACTTTGTTTTTTTTTTTTTTTTTTTTTGTTTAAAAAACAAAAGAAGCAGCTGAGATCTTCCTTTCTCCATTGCTTGCTTTCCAAAGCAATGATGTACTACATAACCATAGGAACATAAGTCCCATACACATGCACAGTACATCAACAAAGAGGCACAATAAAGAAACAACACGGAAAACAGCATGGCACCATTAAGCAAAGATTATTTAAGCAAAGTAAATAATTTCTTTCTTAAATATTTTCATTGTATAATAGCAATAGCACCTGGGTGTGATATACTGAAAATGTACCCATGGTTGCCTTTGTTTAATCACTCAGGATTTGCTTTCATCATTAAACCACACTAACCATGTGTACATCTTCAATATACCGCATACACTCATCAGTTATTGCTATATTAACAGCATCACGACAGAAGTGATGAGACAACCATATATTATATACTGTGGTCTGTAAAACGTTTGTTCATTGGCTAGGCTAGCTACACTTGTGGATCTGTTGAAGCCCAGCCAATTTTCCTTTCAAACAATAGAATCATACCATATACCTTGGTGTCTGTAAGCTAAACACCTTAACCATTATACCAGTACCTCAAAGCAAACAGTTACTCAGATGCGAGGAATTGAGCCCAGATCCTTATATATGTATAGAATGCAGTCTACCACTGAACTACATCCCCTCATGTATAACTAAGTATAGACAAGCATGCAAAAGTATAGTCGTTCAGTGCAGAAGGCCAATTTGACACATGTCTAGGATGTATATCTGTATTACTTATGTCATAGAGAGGATCAAAACTTGTTGACCTCATGTGACAAGCAGCTGAACTACTAGAACAAGGAATGAAAATGTGGGCTTTGAGCACACAGACACACAGCTTTTCATATTACAGCTGATGTGCAGTTCATATGGCACTATCCTTGTGTTTGCCCTACATGGAGAGGTCATTTGCATATATCTCATGAGTCTCAGTATATATAGTTTAAGGTTTTAGACAAGGAAGCCTCTAGCTTAGTTTTTTTTCTTTCAGTTTTTATTAAGTGGTTTATTTGTGTGAACTTTTTACCCTTTCATATGGAAGTTATTTCAAATATTTGGCAGCCAGGCATCATAGTGTTTATAGACATAAGAGTGACTTCAATATACCCCTAAAGACTTAAAAAGTTAAACTATAAAATCAGTCTCACTCAAGTTTCTTAATGGTGGGTGTAAATATGCCATGGGTTTTCATTACAGGAGGTTTAAGGTTTTACACAGTAAAGACATGAGCTTGTTGGAGTCTTTCTTGCAGTTTTTACTAAAACATAAAAGAAATTTAATGAGGAGTCTGGAATGCAAAGATAATAGCATGTAAGAATTGCCTTGGTCTCTAGTACTTTGAATATGGTTTAACATTTTAGAAGTGAATCCATGCAGGCCTACTCTAGGATGAAATCTGGAATAGATTTTTGATCAAAGAAAAGTTAGATATGAACATCATCAAATACCATCCATCCACAACCCTTTTTTTCACATTTGTACACATGGGGTTGTGGTGTCACTTCAATAGTGGCAATCATCTAGAGCCAAGGTTTACACCATCAGGTGTCTAACACTGTCACAGTTCTTCCACACCACACAGCTGAATCCACACTGACATCTATGGCCAGTTCCAATTTTAGAGTATCCAATCCACCTACTGCCTGTCTTTGGAATGTGGGAGGGTCACCCAGAGAAAACACACACAAACACAGGGAGGACATGCAGACTCCACAAAAGAGGCACTCCAGCTGAGAATCAAAGAAAGGAATCTCTTGCTGAGAGATGACAGTACTATTTGCTGCATCAGATTTAATACATGTGATGCTGATAATGGACATCTGTTCCTAATAAGACATATTTTCAGGGAGTATATACCCAGTGAATTACAACAGAACTAACAGCAAAACCTATAGAATCTGCAGGTCAACTTCTGTCTCCAGGAGGATATTACCCCAGAAAATGACTGCTGGATCATCCCACAAGACAAGAGTGCAAATCATTTTAGAACTATGTTAGCAAATCCAAATCCATAGTGAGAACTCAGTAAGCTGAGCAAGATTGTGTGATCCACAATATTTTATGTTATAGACAGGCCAAGGTAGAGTAAAATGGAAAATGATCAAAGACTCTTCACCAGTAAGATGTCATATGTGAAACTTGAAATAAGTCTTAGAACTATGTCTAGAATGAAAGCTCTACTGACAAGCATTGAGGATGCTGTGAGATGCTGAATAAGAATACAGCTTTCAGAAAAACACCACCTTGATAAGGTGATAGGTATGCAGGCAGTAGTTCTCCACTTTAGTATCCAAAGATAAGTAGCTCATGTGGGTTAATTCTGGTCTTTTTAATGCATCTGGATGTACCCCATCATGTAGGATGGCCCTCACTCTCTGGAAAAGTAATGACCCAAGCCCCCTAAAGTAGGACTTTAAACACATGGTGAAACCTGGGCCCAGTACTAATGAATAGGATGGATAATGGAACCAAAGCCATTGTCTCCCCATTTTTATCATACCCCAATTCCAGTCACCAAAATCTGAGGATTTTACAGCATTAGCACTGTTAAAATTCACTAGCCATACAAATAGTAAACAGTCTGATACCTTAACCTTGGCAGAGGGTGTATGAAGTTCAAGCCAAATGATTTTTCCTGAATTAGATACAAGGATGGTGGTCTAGCTGACATGAGAGCTAAATGTCTAACAATTTTATAATAATCCTGTTTACAGTTTAGTAGTTGACAATTATTACTGAATAAGAGCTGGAGTACTATAGGCTTGCTAGCAGAAATAAGCTGGGTGTATTTAAATGCATTTAAGATGACCAGCTTTTAATATACCTGTTTTTGCAAATGTTTTAGTTGCACATTGAACATATTTGAAATTATTGTCAGCGGTAACCCCAGAAACATTATGGTTTTCACTATCTTGAGGCTTGTGCCAGAGGCAGATAGAGTATGAAAACTGGCGGCAGGTTTTGGGTTAGATGCAATCTTTAAGAACAGCACCATCTTTGTGTTTGATTTGTTAAAAAGAAGGCCAGAGTTAGACATCTAGCTCTTAACCCTACTGAATGACACTTGTAGTTGTAAGTTCATAGTAAATTGCTTTAACAGGAGCATGCCATGAGAATAGATTGCTGCAGATCTGTTAGCATTCAGAAAAAAAAGCCTGTTATACAATAATCCTTTTATTCAACCAAATTGGAAAGTAAAAAACAAAAGACATTTAAAAATCCTAAATGGGGACTTTGAACCTCATTATTTATTTTTTCCCGTGTCTCAGAATCTTAAAGTGGGAGGTTAGAACTTATACGCAGGCATGTGGGAAATTGAAAAAAAAATAAAAAATAAAAAAATAGGTTAGATGAAAGGTGAAAAGAGGGTTACTTAAAACAAGATATTGTAGGATATGTTGAAGAAGTTAGAATGTTGAGTATGTGACTCATTTTCATGGATGGATCTCGGCACTTGCAAGTAAGCTTCAATAGAATACAATTTCTGCCTCTGTTAACTGTATATCATTAATACTTCCATATTAGATATTCAAAAGTCAAATAAGATTATGATGTACAAAATAACATGACAAAATAGTCAATAAATGAAGTTTGGCAACAAACTAAGTTTTCCCGGGACATCTTCATGGGGGTGGGGTTAGGTTAATTTTAGGGGGAGTTAAGTGGGGTGGGGAGGTGAAAGGGTTAAGTGGAGGCAGGGATGGTTGGGAGGAAATGAGATAATGATGCGGAGGGGCTTAAGAGGTTTAGGCTAGTGTAGTTGGGTTAAGCAATCACATTTGGTGTGAACTTGCTAATGGCAGGGTTACATCCATGACGACCAGGATGGTAATGTGGTGGTCAGGTAGGCCTTGGGATGATGATAGTGTGCATGAGGAGGTCAGTGAATAAAGGGAAGAATTTGATTTTTTTTTTTTTTTATTTGTCTCTGTGGGATATCGTTTGTTGGAACTCGGGGCACAAGATTTGGTTTGTGCTGCTCATACAGTTGCAGGGTGACCTCTGGCTCTTCTGGTTTGCGAATGGGGCAAGTCACTTGTAGTGTGCCGAGGGCTGTGGCAGTTACCCTTTGCCTTGGGGGATTTCATGGAAGTTGGATTAAAAGTATCAGGGTTTGTCAGGCAGGGTTTGACTGTTAGCCGGGCAGTTGTGGTTATAGGGTGGTTGGGCCGATGGTGCAGTTGTAGCGGCTTCGGTACGTTCAGATGAGACAGACTGTCTGTTGGGATGTTTTTTGCGGGCCTCTCATGCAGTGGAGCTTGGCTGATGTCACAAAGTGTGGTGGAAAGCACTGGCTGTGGTTGTTGTGGGTGGTTTTTGGGGACTGGGCTATTTTTGATGGTTGTTGCCTTACATGAGTGGTGGCAGTGATGGAGTAATGTGGCCATCATGTCTCTTGGCTGTGCAGATTTCCTCAGATTTTCCAGGTTTTAAATCATACTGTGGGCGATTCCTCATTTGTGATTTGCCGAGGACTGTTTTTGATGAAAGGATAGTAGGTAGTGATTTTGTGATGTGCTGTGCTTGCAGATGCTAGAAACCCCTTTTCGTTCCATGACCCAGTGCCGTGATATTGTCCTGTAGCACAGATGTAAAGGCCATCTTGCAGACCCTTCACTTGCTTGTTAAAAAAAAAAAATTGGGATGTTAGGATGTTAGGATGTTGTTAAGGGAGTTGGAGAAGGGGGATATCTGGGGTTTGGTTCGTCTGAGTCCATTTCCCGCTGTGTCTCTTTTATCAGTTGTTGAGAGGTTGGCATGGGTGTCTGTTGGTGGTGAGGAGGTTGAAAGTGCCACAAATGTCTTTTTGTGGGCTTTGGGCATAGTGTGATGCTTACTGGAGGGGCCGTGGTGGTTGGTGCGTGTGTGGGCTGGGTGGTTCCAAGTTAGGAAGATATCAATAGGAATATGGCAAGCAGAGTGCTGTTTCTCATCTCTTCAGGTCATTCACCTTCCTTTCTGATTGTGTAGCAAAAGTCGGGGTGGGACTGTGTGTGATTTTCAGGTTTGATGTGCTGGTGCTCTGTTCTGGCCTTCTTGCGTGAGTGGCAGCTTTCATGGGCTTTGGAGTCGCGTATGTGCTACTTGGTTTCCTGGGGATTCAGTGTGGCTTTTTTTTTTTTTTTCAGTTGAGGAGAACAGCTAAGTGCATCTCCTATGATAATTTGATTTTGGATATTTTCCTCCTAGTGACACCAGAGTCACTTTGAGCAGACATACTTGGACTGACTCACGAAGGACACAAAATTGTGTCTGAGACTTGCACCCTACTAGCCTTTCTTTTGATGTGGTATCACAGCGTGGGGCACCATTCAACCTCCCAGCTTTACTTTAAACAGGCTGCACATCTTTTACTGTGATGACTGCTAGGTGATTTCTGGACTATGACTGGGTTTTTTCCAGGGGGTCAGTGCATTGCCTCAGTAAATAATTGCAAGTGGGTGGGCAAGTGATGAGTAAGGGCCGAACCATGTTTGATTCTTTGGGGTGAACCAATGGGCAGGGGCTTTGCTAGAAAATATTGCTGCATGTCGTGGCAACAGACAAGGCAAATACTGAACATTTAAAGAGGTTCATGTTGTGAAATACCCATGGAATGAGTTGAATATAAATTTAATTTTCAATGGCCCGCTTACTACCAGATTGATGTTTCTTGGCTGCAACAAATTGCTGTGCAACATGTCTAGTGAGGAAATTTTTTCTTCCTGCAATTAGTGTCTCGGGAAACACTCAAATTACACTCATGCTGTTAGCAGCATTTGTTCATCCAGCTGGGTGTTTGCAGGTGGGGCTAAGCAATTCTGCCTGTACTAATTGGTTATCAAGATATTTAGAGATATGTGAAATTCATGACAACATAAATATTACATGAACAATAATTAATATTTAATTTCCTGTATTAGACAGAGGTCAAGTGTTTGCCATTGTGTAGGTTTTGAGGTGAAATCTTTTAATGCTTTGTATTTAGCATGGGTTTAAAATTGGTTTGGTTTTTGGGTTGTTGTAGACAGTGGAGGGTGCATTTTGGTTTTGACTTTGTGCTTAGCTGTGGTGGACACTGAACGCTTTGCCTGTTTGAAGAACCGCAAATTTCTTTCGTGGGCTTTAGGCTCAAAGTGTGACGTTTGCTTGAGGTAGAGTGGTAGTCTGTGAGCACGCAGACTGGGTGGTGTGGACATGGGGCTGCTTAAAATGTTATTTGTGATTTGCAGGATGTCCAGATTCTGTCTCATATTTTGGTGTGTTTTTCGTGAAACAGGTACTTTTCTGGCAAATAGGGTTGAAGTCATTGAATAATGACAAACATTTGAGTTTGACACCACATCCTTCAGAGGATTCATGCTAATGCAAAACCCATTATTTGGTCAATTTGCTAAGTTGCTAGGGGCAATGTTTAAAATCTGTCCCTATCTGTCCCCACATCATTTTAGGCTTTGTCCAGATTTTGGCTCTTAGAGGCTGAGAGGTATGATATCCACTGTGGCATTTTTTCTAAAAGTCAGTTTTATTCATTTTGCAAGAACTTTGGAGTCAGCTTCATAAGCATTAAGTTAATTTGTTATTAACTTTCAATGATATGCTGCCATGATTACTGACATTCTGACTAGCCATCCTGAATATCCATGCTACCGCAACCTGTTCTATCAACCTTTTAAGCTTGTAAGAGGAATACTTAGAATAACACCTGATTGTATTTTGTAAGCTGCTAGTCAGCTATTATTAGGTTTGCTGCATTGTGTCCATTTATTCCACATTATGTTGGTTAGTGTGCCTCATTTGGAGATGGAAGGTTAAGAGCTAGGTAGATGGCTTTACAATATAATTTAGCTTGGCATATACAGGGGTTAATGGAGGTGGTCTGGAATAGCAAGGTTAACTGGTTGTGGATATTGATTGGTCTCTTCATGTTTCGGGTTTAGTTTTAACCTACTGCACTGGTAGCTCAATTTATCTTGGTTATTTGATAAGGTCATTGGAAGCATAGCTTTACTTATGGCTGCTTTGTCGTAGATGTGAGTGGCGGTGGTACATTCCTTTCTGGGTTGGCAGGATAGGTTGCCTTTGAAGATGTTTTGGAATGTGTGTTATGTATTTACATATCTTTTCTTTCTTGCAGATGGGGTCTTGGAATGCTGTGGCTGTAATTTAGAATAGGTGGGTAAAAGGAGGAGCCTTCTCTTTCCATATTAGAGGATTTACTTTCTCCTTTTCTTTGTAGATGGTGGAGTACCAGTTGTGGCGATACACAGTGAATTCACAGATGGAAGTGGTGGTAAGCAAGGAGGCTACACATGGGGAGCAAACGTGGGCAACAGTTACTGACGGAAATTGCTAAAGTGCAGAAGGCATCATGCGGTGGATTGAAAGATGGATTGAAAGATGATGTTTTAATAGGATGGATGTTCTTGTTACTGGAATGGGCCCTAAGGAGGGTCTGAGTAATCACCTTAGTAATGCAGGTTAGAGCTCTGTTTAATTATTGGGAGCTGATTATTGCATTGGTATAGGGGGTAAGGAAGAGGTAAGTACAGGCGGGCCAAGGGGCTGTCAGGGATGGTTTATGGGGAGGGTGGGGATCCCACGGTATAAGTAGAGTCATGACATTCATAGAAGCACAGGAACTTATTAGACTACAGCCCTATGGCTCTTGCAAGCCATTGAAGTTCAATCCTTGCTTTCTTGGAACCTTGGGATGCTTGTATTCCTTCATCCAGTTGTTGAACCGTATATGGGGGAAGGGCCAATGAGGTGTTGGACAGGATGCTGGAGTTTGTTTCTAATGTGTAGTATCTTTATGAGTGACAAAATTTGTCCCTTGAGTAGGCAGTGTTAATGTTGCATACCAGGTTAAGGTTTTACAGAATAGCACAAGGATCATTTCACTTGGGGTTTGGGTGAATTTGTAGATAAGGATTAGGAAGCATGGTAGATAGGTGGCTGTATTGGGGTGGTTTTAGAAACTGGGTGTATTAATACAGGGAAGTTAGAAGGTTTAAAGGAAGCTTGGTCACAGGATAAGGCAGGTGTAGGACAAGGGGGGCTGATTTTCTTCCAGCTAGGGTAGGACATTAAAGTTGGAGTTATACTGTTCCCTACAGTAACGGAGTTGTTGCACATATAGAACTGGGTAGTGGGTGGGCTAAGATGATATGCTACGGTTAACAGGGTCTTGGGTGTGAGATTTGCTACTAGTTGTTTGACTGGGTGCCGTCTTAAGTTCAAGGGGTTATAGTTTGTGGTTTTGTTGTGGTTATAGGCTATCAATACATTCAGGTTGAGCCATGATTTCAGCTTTGAAGGCAGTGGGCCAAAAGGGTATGTGTTCTCTTGGTGTGGATATTCCAGTGTTACAATGGGGTCATGGTAATCCTACTTTATTTAGTTTCATTGGGGTGTGTTTCAGTGATGGTATGGCAAAGGGGTTTATGACTGGATTCTAAGGTGCTTTACAGATGATGGGTACACCAAATGATGTTTGGCTTGACCCTTCCCTTTATGGGAAGTGGATGGAACAATTTGGGGTAGAAGGGAGGGGGAACAGCCTAGTTAGGCTGATTGGCGGATAAGAGGTATAGGCTTGCCCTCTTCTGTTTCCCCTATGATGTCTGGATGTTCATTTCAAGGATTTGGGGAAAGGAAATGAGTAGTTGGAGGAAGCTTGCTGAATAGATAAGCAAGCTGAGGTAAAGATGGTGCCGGTTTGGTGGAGGCTAAATTCAATGGATGGTTTATGAAGTGAGTTGGGATGCTGCTTCATAAGTAAAGTAAGCGAGCAGAGGTATGGGCCCTGCTTGTTGGGCAGGGTGAGTAGGTATGCTGCCCTGATTAACATTACAATGAATGGTGTATGAAGTGAGATGGGACGCTGCTTCATAAGTAAAGTAAGTGAGTAGAGGTATGGACGCTGCTTACTGGAGCGGGGTGAGTAGTACCTACCGCCCTGATTAACATTGCAAGGACGTTATGCTGTATTTAGAATCATTTCATAAATAGTTGTAATTAATAAAGTTGGTGATCAAAGCTATGTTATGGAAATTTAATGAAGGTCGTCAAATGTCATTTGGTGTGATGTGTATTATTGAAGGGGACCGGGACAATTTCATTGGACTGGGGCTGTTTCATTTTCTCTTACAGAGATACCTGTTGCATAATTTTCTCCACATGTTGGTTCTACTATTTCTAAGATGGCCTTTGATTTTCATACACAGTTTGTTGTAAATACTATCTTGATATGTAGAATCAATTGTCATATTTTTGTCTGGCATTCTGCCTCAATAAAATTGTTTTTTATTCAATAAATCCCTGTTACTCACTAAACAAAGAAAACACATATTTTGCTTGACTTATATGGGTATCAATCAAACTTTAGTTATTGATAGGATGTATCTTTGACTTATGGCTTGAAATATCAGCTTTCCAAGCTCCAATGTGCCAAAAGCTACAGGAGAAGCAGTGAGAAACCTGTATGTTGTGAGTCTGAACTGCATCTTATAGCAAGTGACCTGACAAACAGGAAAAAGTCCAGTGTGTTATGCTTCATTGTTTCACATCTGAGTAACTCATTTATTTATTTAATTAGTTAGTTATACATTTTCAGGTTGTTGGATTGACTCACAGATCCAGACCAGAAAGGCAGAGACAAGCTTTGAACAAGTGTTATATTAGGTAGACATTATATAGTAAAACAATGTAATACATTGACATTAGACATTATGATATCTAAGTAGTAGCACTGGTTAAAAGAAATCCTTCCAAACTATTTATGTATGCTACAAACAAGCATGCCAAGCTTCACAAGTCCAGCTTGTATTATCTCCAAGGTTTCAGTCATCTTTTACTCTGAATTTTCTTGGATCTCTTGTTGGTGAACAAAATGTACCATGGGTGTTCTGCTCCAACTCATGACAAAACACTAGCAACATATTCCTCACTTTTACCTTTACATTCCATTTCTTCCATTGCCTGTTATTACATGGCTACGTCATTATTTTTGCATCACAGTAAATGGAAATTGTGGAAACAATACACGCAGAAAAATGTTTTACAGGAAGGATGAAGTTTCACTAAAGATAGAAAATGAATAATTTATGTAATGATGCCTAGGTTGTAGAGTATAAAAGATATACATAATGTTAGTGAATAACAGCTTGTCAATATGTTTGATTACTTTTATATAATTTAAGTTTGCCTGTGTCACAAGTGATTATTTAATAAAGGTGTTTAAATATCTGCATCAATTAGCTACTTGTACTGTAGCATCTAATATATTTGACAAACAGAATTACAGTGTGACTCAATGAAGCAAAAGTTTCATCAACTTGTGAAATGACTTTTAAGATATTATACTAATGACCGTCAAGAGCATGGGCACAGCCATATTAATGATGTGGTTTTGTCCAGTTTGCCATAATGTTAGCTGAATCATGTTTAAACAAAGGAATCACGTCTGCACCCTTTATGCTTTAGAATATTTAGGAATTAGATCTTCCTACAAACACTGACTGATAACAGTTACCAATATGGCCAGTGTATGACAAGTATTAAGTCTTGTTTGGAAGCCAAGCATTTCAGGAAAATGAGCAATTAATCTTGAAACAGATTTAATAAATCTCTTTTGTTTAAACGAGCCTTCAAAGAAAATGAACAATACTTATTCTGAATTAGAATACTAAATTCAAACACAAATTTAATTAGGACTAGGACTTTTATAGAGTTTAGCAAGCATGTGAATGCATCATATAGTGGTAGTATTCAGACCTATTAACAATATTCTTCTTCTGAACTGATCTGCCATTTATAATGTTTTTTAATCTTGTCGTTTGACATGTATAAAACACTTTGACATACTTGTCATATTTAAAACACAGTAGATGCTATTTAAAAGCTGCAACAAATTTAAAAATAACCCATAGAGTATACAGAAAATGATTCATGAGTTTCTTTGCCCATTTCCTTGAAAAATGAGTACGGACTTTTGATAAAACTGAAGTATTAATGCATTCTGACAAAAGGTTTTTCATTTTCAGTTTTTTTCACAGCAAGGGAACACAAAATATTTCTGCATTAAGTGATGAGTCACTATACAAATCATACTTTTTACTATGAAACATTTCAACTTTTAGACCAATTTTCATTTCTTAGGCTACCACAGAGGCAATATTTGCCATTCAGCAGAATGCCGTTCTTATTCTCCGCATACATTTTACTTCACAAATACACATGCATTTTATTTTGAAATATTCTGACATGACCACAATCATGCATAGTAAAACTATGATAAGTTATTTAAAATATTACATTAATTTTATTTTATTGGAACATGATTTATATAAACCTGACATATTTAAAAGAAATTACATTCTATGCAAGCACCAGAGTTAAAAGGGTATGTGGAGAATTTGTTATATTTTTCAGATTCTCTGCAGTTTTAAAAGAATGGCTCCTTTAAATTGATTTTTCTTCTGTAGTATATTACTGTAAAGAAAAATATAAATGACAGAGTTTCATCAATAGAAAGTACACTGCTCTAAAGAAAATATCATAAAAGGTATTATAAATAGAATGTCATGGCTTGTTTTTCTCAAAAAGGTAATATGTTAGCTTCTGTCAAGATGTTACACTTTCTTGTCTGTGAGGATGGGAATGAGAATTTTGCAATGATATTTTCAAGTATGTTTTATCTTCATTCAAAGAAATAGTTCTCATTCTGCATTCTTTTCATAACACTTGTTTTGACTGCATTTATGTATAGCAACAAAGAAAGGAAAATAATAAAATGGGTTATAGTCGGACAATAGCAGTAGAGTAAATGAGCAGTTTGTATCACCGTTTTAGTGGATGCGAACATTACTTAGTGTCTGCTGTCTCAGTAATAGCTGTCACATCTGTTGCTTGTTTTGTATAAAGCTGCAGCAGTTACTCCTTCCAAAAGTATCATCTAAATATTCCTTCTGTTATCTGTTTTGTTATGCATTGCTAGCATATCGTTTTTGCATCCTCTTTATTGCTTTGACAACATTTTTACTAAATTATTTTATTATTCTATTCTGTTCTGTTCTATTTTATTCTATTCTATTCTAGTATAGTATATAAGTCAGATGCTGAATAACAAATAGAACCAAATACCCAGAAGAGAAAAAGACACACTGAGCTGCAGCTGAAGTAAGACTTTCATTAAATTAACCAAATCAATAAAATGAATAAATGTATAACAGTTATTGTGCTATTTTTTGGTAATAGGTTCATAGGTTCATAGGTAGGTACTAGGCTATCCCCCAAGGGCCTACATAAGCCTAGCCAGCAAGGTACCACAGTATCCCCATTCCCAACACAGTACAATGATGTTTCCTTCCCTGCACCCTTGTTTGTCATCACTGCTTCTCATTGTAATGGTAGTATTTAATTATTTAGTTATTACAAAGTTACATTATATTTGGGTAAGTTACCTTGGTTCACAAAAGGCGTATGTAACATTATCATGTATGATACATTAGCTGCTTGATAAAGTAAATATATTAAATAATGCATTCATGGGTGGTTATTGTGGGGGTTAAAAAGAGGTGGCAGATATGTACATATGGATGACCATAATTGTGAGTGTGTGTGTATGTGTGTGTGTGTGTGTGTGTGTGTGTGTGTGTGTGCATATATATATATATATATATATATATATATATATATATATATATATATATATATATATATATATATATATATATATATATATATATATATATATATATATATATATATATATATATATATATATATATATATATATATATATATATATATATATATATATATATATATATATATATATATATATATATATATATATATATATATATATATATATATATATATATATATATATATATATATATATATATACACACACACACACACACACACACACACACACACACACACACACACACACACACACACACACACACACACACACACATACACACACACACACATATATATATGTATAAATATAAATATATATATATATATATATGTCTATATATATATATATATATATATATATATATATATATATATATATATATATGTATATATATATCAAAATTATGATGGTCTAAAAAAACAATGCTCATTTCACTGATCCATAATACCGAACATGGAACACTACCTAGGTTAGTATGTTGAACATCACGCCGATTATTTGAATTCGGCATTATTTGGCATACTGTGTCCCCTGCATCCATCTTACACAACAGTAACGTAAGTTCACATTGTCAGCAGTATGAACATACTGCACAGCACTGAAATACATGTTTTTGCAGGGTGCAAACCACCCTGCACACCACCGTGCAGGGCTGCACCCTCCCACCACCTGCAAATTATATATTACAACTTTGAGATCACACTATAGTGGGGAAAAAGGGTATGTTTCCTGATCTGAACTGTATCGCAATCTCTGTTTCATTGAAAGCTCATCTCACTGAATTTGAACTCATCCTGACCAAATCGCTGAAAACTCATTTCACCAAATCTCATTTCACTGAAGTGAAGTACTGGCCCTGTGTAGAGTACTGTAAGGCAAGTAACAGGTATATGCCCTTTTCACCACTGTAGTGCGATCCTGGAGTTAGTATATTTAGTTGGGGGTGGGGGGTGTAGCCCCCTCCATCTTAGTTTAGCTTTATATTATATTTCACTGAAAGCTTCAAACAATACATTTTAGGGGGCGGAGCCTAGATGGCCAACTGAGAGAAGTGAATTTTGAGAGCTCCCTAAACTAGTATAATAATATAGGAAAATTGTATTATTTTGAAGTTTAAAACATCTGAAATCTATAGATAAATGAAGTTTAGCAACAAACTAAGTTGTCCTGGGACGTCTTCATGGGGGGGGGGGGGTGTTACGTTACTATTAAGGGGAATTATGTGGGTTGGGGAGGTGAAAGGGTTAAGTGGAGGCAGGAATGGTTGGGAGGAAGTGAGTTAATGATAGGGAGGGGCTTAAGAGGTTTAGTCTAGTGTAGTTGGGTTAAGCAGTCACATTTTGGCATGAACTTGCTAGGGCAGATTCATGTCCTAGACGACCTGTAGGAGTTTGGTGGGCAGGTAGGCCTTGGGTCAAGGTAGGTGGACTGAGGAGCTGAGTAATTGTTGTGCAGGAACTTAATTTAATATTGGTCAACAGGTATAGAAGGGTTAACCTCAGTGGAGTTTTTACCTTGTGATGGCTTGTTATTGAAGTGTTTTGTCAGCTTATTTAGGTTATGCCTTTATCTGGTTTCCGTTAGGTTCAGTTACAGTTAGTTAGTCATGGTCCTGGTTTGAGTTGGTGGGGTGGTGGTAGAGCAGAGGGTAGATGGGGGACTGTAGTGTGGGCTGATTTACATTTGCTGCTAGGTTTGGATGGTGGGTGTACTTTGGGAGTCACTATAGTTCTCAACAAGGTGACGTGGTAGTTGCAAGTGCTGTTCATTTGTTTCCAGTTTAGGGTTCGGTCTGGTCATGATGTTTGCAGTTGGTTTCTATTTTGTGAGTTTGTTGTGGTGTAGAGATTTTGCCACAGGGAGATATCATGAGCAGTGAGTCTCCGATTAGATTATTTTCACGGTCGCATGCATGCACATTTGTAATGGTAAATGTATAAGGGGTAGCTTAGGAAGTAGTGTTGTTTGTTGTGACCGGCTGATATTTTGTGCCCTCTGGCCACATACTTAAGACCGAGTAGGGGATTTGGTGGTGTCATCCTTTCTTTCTTGGGTGACTCAATTGTAAGGGTTGCAGGTTGTGACTGATTAATTATTGAGGGGGTTTCCATGGTGTTCAGGTTTGTGCAGAGAGGGCCTACTTCTAGGGTGTCCCTTTATGGTGGATAGCAGCGATTTCATCTCCCAGGATCGCTGTGCCTGGTGATAGTGAGTTTCGTGGGCTGGGACGCACGTTTGCTCTCAGCTCATGCGCGATGGAGTTCAGTGGCAGCTGTGTGACATTTCCAAAGAAAAAAAAAACACAATAAGGTATAGCGTAGTGCTTGGCATTGCCGGTGCTGCTTGCAGGCATGGGGGCACTGTGGTTCGGTGCTTGGTTTGGTGGGTTTAGTGGTTGAGTCGGGATCTCCGCTGAATTGGGGAATGTTGTGTCCTCTTGTTTGTGGTTTGTGTCATGTGGGGGATGACTGGTTGCTCTTGGTCGACTGAGTGACTTTTCGCGGGCTCCTGGTGGGTTTGAGCATGGTTGCTGCTGCGCATGCGCAGTGCGCCACTAGTCCTCACCACCTTTACTCTGAGTACATCATTGTTGGCATATTAATTTGTCAAATTCGCTTAAGGATTTCTATATGTGTGAATAATACCGAAGCATACTGCTTTTCAGGAACAACCCAGGAGTGTTGTAAGTTTATTAGCCAATTAAAACTTTAATCCTATCTAAACTTTAATTGGAGGCTAAACTTGCATACTTCTCAACTGTTTCTGATTTTGACTCCCCCGTCCGTCACTGCCATGGCGTGAATTACTGTCTCTTGCTCCTCAAAAACTGTCTCTTGCTCTTCAAAAAAAAAAAATGTTTGAGTGAAGGAAAAGGGGAAGGTGGGGTGTAGTTGTGGGATGAACAATGGACTGGCCTTCCAATGAGATGTTTTCGCAGGCTGGGAGGTTGCCTCATCTTGGCTTGTTTCAGTGGTGGTTTGGGGGTCGGGGGGAGCTGCGCCAGCCATTTCATGGTCTGTTGGTTCCTGGTTGGGGAGTTGCTACTGCATGTGCGAGGAGTGACGGCAGAGGCTCTTTTGTTTAAAAAAAAAACAAAACAAAACAAAAAAAAACAGGGGGAAGAGATGGTGGACCTGCACTGTTATAGGCCAGCGCACTTGAACCCATGTTTTAGATGACTGCCCTTGCGGAGTCCACGGCATCTGCTTCATGGCAAACATTTGATCAGGTCGGTTTGGCTTTTTATAGGCACAGCAGTCATGGATGCAAATGGAGATTGCCTGTATTGGGTCAGACGAATCCTATTTTATTGCTTCTCTGCTTGAGGGACATAGCTAAAGGCGGATGTGTGTGGGGATTTTCTTTGTTCTCAGCTTTTGTTGCATGGTGGCTCGGGTCCGGTTTCATGAGCCGCTTGTTTGCTGGTGGGGGGGTGAGAGCTTTGAATGGGTTTGGGGGTAGTGGCAGTCATTTGAATTTCGGTTCGTGCCCCTTGGTACACTCGGGGCAATGCGGGGTTGTTTGTTGGTTAAGTGGATGGTAGGCAGTTGAATGTCCACATGGTGATAGTAATTCAATGGGTGGTGTATGAAGTGAGTTGGGATGCTGCTTCATAAGTAAAGTAAGTGAGCAGAGGTATGGACCCTACTTGTTGGGCAGAGTAAGTAGGTACGCTGCTCTGATTAACATTAAAATGAATGGTGTATGAAGTGAGATGGGACGCTGCTTCATAAGTAAAGTGAGTAGAGATATGGACGCTGCTTACTGGGGTAGGGTGAGTAGGTACGCTGCCCTGCTTAACATTACAAGGATGTTATACTGTATTTAGTATCAATTATATCATGAATAGTTGTAATTAATAAAGTTGGTGATCAAAGCTATGTTATGGAAATCTAATAAAGGTTGTCAAATATCATTTGGTGTGATGTGTGTTATTGAAGGGGACCGGGACAAATATTAAACTATATAAATATCGATTTTGGTGGAGATATAAAAACATTTTCCTGTCAAGTAACTTGGAGATATATTGAGTCAGTGAATATGAACAACTCAAGAAATTCTCATCCAGATTCTGCTTTGAAAAAAGCACAGCAGTTGATGACATCTACCTTACAGGAGCTATCTTTGAAGATGGATGGCTTTAAAAATGACTTAGAAAACCTCAAATTAATTTCTCAAAAACAGACTGATACTCTTAAGGAACTATTACAGGAACACCATACAAAAATAACAAATATAGAGACTTCTCTAAATGACATTAAAGGGAGATTCAAAGAGGAAGAATTCCAAAAAGAATTTCTGCTTAAACAGAATACATGGCTGCTTAACAAAATAGATGACTTAGAAAACTGGGAAAGGAGAAACAACATAAGGATCTTTGTTCTGCCTGAAAACACTGAAGGTGAAGACATTATTTCATTCCTAACAACCTGGATTGGTGAATTTTTAGACTTGAAAAAGGTTCTTTCATTTGGAATTGAAAGGGGGCATAAAGCACTGAGGATACCTGCTTCTTACTCAACAAATACTCCACCTAGATCCATAGTTATACAATTTCTTTCATTTCTGGACAACAAACTAATATTAAAATCTGCTTGGAGAAAATCACCCTTAAAATACAATCAAAGCCTGATAAGGTTTGACAATGATTATTCTTCCAGAATACTAGAACAAAGGAAAAAAGTCTGGCTAATAATAAAACTGTTGAAACAAAATAACATTAAAGTACAGCTGGCCGTTCCAGCCAAGATAAAAATATGTTTTGCCAATGAGATGAGAACCTTTAATGACTTAGAAGAAGCTACTATATTCGTCAAAAACAACAACATAGTGTCTATCCCAGAAGAAATGGAATGGATGGCCCCTACTCTTAAAAGAATAAAATAAACAAATCATTTGACTGATGCTAGAAAGAAGAAACAAAAAAATTATTCCAAGATAGCTGTCCCAAAAAAATAACTCTTACAACTACATCTCTCAAAGTATCAACTGATATGGTACATCTCTTGTCATCTGTTTTTATTTTAAAAAAGGAAAGGTTTCTTAAACAACTGAGAAATAGTAATGATTTAGTCAGAATGTTCAAAGAGTCCAATAATTCTTCACAAAGGTAGGTAAAGATGGGTTACTATTTACATTTCATATAAGCCAAACAAAGCAACATATAATATAAACATAGAAGTTTCTATTATCTTGTTAATTTTTCATTGATTTTACTTGTAATAATTTAAGTAATTAACTAATTCAACAAGAGGTTCTCCTGTTCGATCCTCAGCTGGAGTGCCTTCTGAGTGGAGCCTGCATGTCCTCCCCACTGTCGAGTGGCCTCCGAAAGACATATGTGAATGAGCGTGCCTTCGCTGAAGGTAGGTCATCGGGCTGGCAACTTGGCACCATAAAAATCTACTGCCAAGCATTAGCCGACCAGAGTTCTGCTGTGGTGACTGCTAACAGGGAAAAGCCGAAAAGACAAACAACAACTAATTTAACAAGGTACCATTCATCAGAGTTCAGACTCAAATGTAACAAATTAACATCATATATAATAGTAGTAACAGTAGAGTGTTTTGAAAAAAATGCTGTCATAGAGACTAATGCCTTCTTCAGTTAAAGTATGATTTAGAAATGTCATGTATATCCTGGTTAAATAACAGTAGCAAGCTTTTAGTACAAATGTCATCATTATTCTGTCTAAATATAGTTAATATCAATTATGCCATGTATCACAGCTATGAGTGCTGTTTGATCACTCCTGGTGTGGTGTGCATGGATGCAGCTGTGTCTGGCAACTAGTACAAATGTCTTTATTCTTCTGTCTAAACATAGTTAATATCAGTTATGGCAGGTATCATAGCTTCGAGTGCTGTTTTATTAAGCCTGACATGGTGTGTGTGTGGATGCAGCTGGGTCTGGCAGCTGTTGTATGTTGTCATTTTCATAGGTTCATAGGTGTGTACTGGGCTAATGGCCCTGGAACCTTTACAAGCCTAGCCCATAGAAGTGCCCTGGCATCATGCCGCCCAACGTTAGTTCCCAGTGTCTCTATCAAGAAGAGCCTCTGGAGTGATCTTCAGGTGAACTTTCTATTTCCCATCCACTCATCAAGATTTCTCTTGAAGAGGGCCAGTAAGTTGCTCTGTTTGACATGTATGGGAAGTATTCCAGAGCATGGGCAGTCTCTGGGTTATGAATGTGTCCCTCCAGCATGTTCTGTTGATTGTGGTAATGAGTTTGAGGTCTCTGGAGTATGTGGTGTGGAGGGATTGGAATTTCTTTACATGTAGCATTTCTAACAGAGCTGGTTCAGACATGGCTTTGTAAGTCAAGCAGAGATCGCCTCTTAGTAGATGATATGAGACAGAATAGCTGGAGTTTTTTGAATCTGTCCATGTAGGACATGTGTTTAAAGCCTAGGATCCTCTTCATGAGGTACTTTTTTGGCCTTTCCAGCTGTTGCATGTGTCTAGTGAGGTACATGCCAAATGGGGCATTATACTCGATTGGCCTAATGAGGGAAGAGTAGACAGAGATGATGACCTCTTTTTTCCTGGATGCAAATCACTTGGTAATGAGATGTGCCACATAGAAGGACATTCTGACCACAGTGGCAATGTGGTAGTCGAAGGAGAGGTTGCTGTCAACCTGTGTCCCCAGATCTCTTATAATGCCTTCATTGTTCAGTGGGCTCCCATCAATGTGGTAATTAGCAGGAACTGAATTTTTCCCAAAGGGGATGACTACACATTTTTTGGCATTCAGCTTAGGACTATGGTTTTGACACCAGTCATTGGTCTCAGTGAGACCCTTCTGTAGGATGTTTACATCACTTGGGGAGTTAATAATGGCTCCCAGCTTACAGTCATCGGTGACCTTGGCTAGTCAGAGTCAGTCCGTGTTGGCCTGGACTTCTGAGAAGTAGATGCCAAACAGGAGAGGACACAGGACCAATCCCTGTGGGACTCCACTTGTGACTGGTTGGCAGTCTGACTTGGAGTCCGCTACTTTCACACTGTGGGTTCTATCTGTGAGACAATTTGCAACCCACTTAGTGATGTAGGGGTTGATGCCGAGTTTAGTGAGTTTATCAATAATTCCTTACTGGGGAATGGTATCAAAGGCCTTGGCCTGATTGAGGTAGGCTGTATGTATTGCCTTGCCCTCATCCACTGCTCTAGTGACTGACTCAAAGAAGTCAACCAGATTGAGCAGGCATGATCTACCCTTCACAAAACCAAAATGATTGGGCTCTAGAGTTTGGAGTTTCCCTATACCCATAGCCAGCCATAGGCATAGGCTAACTAGGTGGCCGCCTAGGGTGCCACTCTAGCAGGGGAGCTTTTTCAGTGTTTATTTGATGTACATAGACCAGGATGGGGGCACCAGGTGGTGTGGTGGGGGGTGCCATGGAGCCCTTTTGCCTAGGGCACCAGTTGACCAAAGGCAGCCCCTTGTTAATTTGGTCCATGATGATGTGCTCCATTGCCGTACATATCAGACTCATCAGGCTAATAGGGTGATAATTCCCAGGGTCTATAGTCGCTCCCACTTTATGGAGATGGATGACTGTAGCAGCATGCCATTCAGTAGGGGCAAAACCTGAAGTGAGGCTGTGATGGAACAGGGCACACAGATGTGGTGCCAGTTCACTTTGTAGTTCATGTAGAACACATCCAGGGATATTGTTGGGTCCCATGGAAGCTGTATTCTTGAACTTGGACAATGCAGATTTAACCTGTGCTAGAGTAATGCGGGGTGCCTGGCATTCCTCCAGTATTGTGATTGGTCCTTTGGGGGGGTAAAGTTGGCACACCATTTATAGGAGCCAAAAGTCAGCTTTGGAGAAGTTTTTCATGGTGGTTACCTATGCAGGGGGAGTGGGTGAGATGTGGATTTCCATGGTGATTAGTTTGTGGTTGGATCTAACTAGGGAGGAATTGACTATTGGTGTAGAGAAACGGTTTCCCATGTTAGTAATAACCAAATCAAGGATGTTGCTTCCTCTAGTGGGGGTAAGAATGAGCTGGTCCAAGGCATTGGAAGTGATGAATTCCAGGAAGCGTTGGGCCAGTGTATTGGTGCATGAGTAGTTTTCCCAGTTGATGGACGGGTAGTTGAAGTCATCTAATATTAGTGTGTTGGGTTGGACCCTGATAGTTTCCAGGGTGCTTAGGAACGTTGAGTGAGAGTCTTAGGACATGGTTGGGGACCTGTCACAGGCTACGACCTGAATCGCCGTCTTACCCAATGTTAGTTGTACCTGAAGTATCTCAGATGTGTTATGCTGGCTACTAGTCTGGAGGTGTGCATATCCTTTATGAATATGGAGACACCACCACCTTTGGAGCTTCAGTCAATGTTCTGGGGACATAAGATGTGGAAGGATTTATAGCCTGGTAGTGCAGGAGTGCTTTCTGCTGCTTTAAACCAGGTCTCAGTTACAGCACAAATGTCAATCTTCTCCATTTTGAGGAGTACTTCAAGCAAGTGCATCTTAAGATTTAGCCTTCTAGCAATGAGCAGCATGACCATCAGATTGCATTTATTTATAGCTATTATAGTGGCAATTTGGTCTTTGGAACATCACCTAAAAAAGGCACCATAGGGGTGGCAAGAGACTTAGCCAGTATCCGAAAATGCAAGGGTGACAGATGCAAGACAGCTCTGGCAAACCATTGAGGTCTGTCAATCATGTCATCCCAAGCAGACAGATACTGGATCCCCTTAGAATGACACCAGAAACTTAGTCAATTGTTGAAGTCAATCATTTTCTGTTTGTAGTGTGGTATCATTCTGAGCGATGGTAGGATGCTGCTCAGGGCTAGGGTCAAACCTGCCTGGGCCATATAATCCAAGAGCTCCTCCACGTCTCTTTTCATGTAGTCAAGGGAGGTGCATCTCAGGTCATTCACACCCACATGGACAGTGACAGAGTAATACTTGTACTTGTTGTGGAGTGACATGAGTGCGTGTGTTATGTGTCGGATTCTGGTACCTGATAGACAGCTGACTGTTACCTTCTCCTTATTCAACCTAGTGAGATTGTAGATCTTCTCACCAAAAGAGACAAGATGCTTCAATAGGCCAGAGAGGGTCTGTTTTTATCAAGATTCTTTTGCTGCCAAAGAAGACCAAGGACCTCAAGCCCATCGTAGCTCTAAGCAGCTAGACCAATTCATTCTTAAACACAAGTTTCCAATGGTCATAATGCAGTTGATTCTCACTTGTCTATCCAAGGGAGGTTGGATGTGCTCTTTGGAACTCCAAGAGACATACCTGTACATTAAAGATCCCAAGGAGCCTTCACTTTTGGGTGGGAGTCAGCCATTTTCAGTTTTAGGCCTTGTTATCTGGACTCTCCACAGTTCCTAAAGTGTTCAGGAAACGTATAACAGCAGCAGCATGCCATAAGCTGCAGGGATGTAAAATATTGTCCCATCTGGATTATTGGCACTTCACTGTCCCTGCTGTGTGTGATCTAATCACAGCCAGGAATTCCTTGCTCTTGCTCTTCCTGTCCCTGAGAATTACAGTGAGCTACACACAGTCCCAGATGAAGCCATCTCAGTACCTGAAGTTTATAGGCTGTATACTAGAGACCAGATCTTGCACAATCAATCTGCCACTTCAAAGAATTCCTCTACTGGCCTTGGATTTTTTTTTTTTTTTGGTCTCTTAAGGTTTCTTTGGCCATGTGCCCTGGAGCACTAGGGTGGATTCTAGCAAAGTTTTCTCTAATTCCCTGTGCAAGGTTCTATATGCAGGTTTTCCACTGGACTTTGGTGGTTCAGTGGACCCAAGCCTCTGACCCCGTATCCATCCAGGATATCCAAGATATGCTGGACTCACCTTATTTGGTGGCTGCCCAAACCCAATTTCTCCTTGGACAGTGCCTTTCTTCTCCTCAGTTCCCCAGTAACAGTCAGCACAAATGCTTCTCCACTGGGCTGGGGGCCATTTTCAGTATCAGGCAGTCCAAGGTGTTTGGCCACAGACAAAAATCAGTTGGCACATTAGCATCCTTGAGATGAGGATAATTATTTTCGGGTCTATATGACTTGGTCGACAGTTCATATGATCGATTGTTTATTTGGTCGACAGTTCATTTGATCGACAAGCATTTTAGGTGGGGGGATTCGCCCCCACTAATGTGGGGCTGTGCCCCCCACACCCCCCCTAACTATATATATCAACTCCAGGGTCACACAACATTGGGGAAGGGGCAAATGCTTGTCGATCAAATGAACTGTCAACCAAATAAACAGTCGATCATATGAACTGTCGACCAAGTCATATAGACCCTTATTTTCATACTGCAGACCATACAAGATTTCCTTCCTCATGGAGTGATAGTGGAACACTATGATAATATGGTGATAGCGTTGTATATAAAAAACAGGGTAGAATCCATTCCTACCCCCAGTATCAGGAAACCATGAGGCTTTGAGAATGACTGATTTCTGGTAGCAGCTGCCATATCTATCAAAGCCAGCTGTCTAAACAATCAGCTCAGCAGATATTTGTTGATTCCTCAATAGTGTTCCTTTAGCTGGCCAGTGATAAGATTTTTGTTCCACCAATGGCAAAAACCTTGCTGTAGCTTTTTTTCCCAGCTTGACTAATACTAAGTGCAGCAATTTCATTTGCCTCATCCCCACTTCAGGTCAGTGGGCCAGGAAAACTCTATTCAACAAGTATCTGGGTTTCCTTTATGTCTTTCTCCAATTTCCTCTGACTCAAACGTTTCTGAAGAAAGCAGGAATGAGGAAAGTCAAGGTAATTCTCATCAGCCACTTCTGGCCTTGATAGGTGTGACTTCCCCATACTTTGGCATCATCCCTTAAGGAAGTCACTCTGCTTGAGGTCCTCCAAGAATCTTCCCTTCTATTTGTCCATAATTCCCCACATGGTCCTCCATGCTTTTCACTTATTCCTTGGCATCTCCACTTCTAATAATGGCTAGGGACCTTAGTAAATGTCATTTGCAGCCAAACACCCAACACCATAAAAACTTATAAGGATATATGGGTGTGTTTTCCAGTGTGGGCACTGGAGAAAGCTGTGGATCCTTTCTCTGCTCCAGTTCCTATGGTGCTCAACTGTTTAGCCATAATCTTGTGGAAGGCTGCCCTGCATCAAAAAGACACACTTTAACTAACATGCATGTTTTTCTTGAAGTTGTGGATCTCGGAAAAAGTTCACATGTAATGGGGAAGAAATATAATGATTTCAGTTTTGTAGCTATGCATTCTTCTCAAGCCATAAGTTTACATATTACCCATCCACTCTCCTGCAGCAGTCAGGGTTACCATTTTGTGGTATTGTCTCCCTTGGGGCTGTCCTATAGGCGACTGCTGCTCTGAACATCTGCTGGGACAAATTACTGTATCTCAGATGATAATGTTAAGTTTCAGCCAACAAGATGTGGCATGGCCACCTGTTCACTCTTCCTGTGGCTGGGGGGGGGGGGGGTCACCTTATAGTGCAAGTTTTCAAGCTTAGGAATATGGAATGGGCAAGACAAATACAGAGCCATATTAAGGCACCCTTCAGGACTGAAATGATCTCTTGTGAACAATAAAACTTAATAAGTGACTGCTTGATGACAGCTCACTGGAAATTTTTTATCAAGTGTTCCAGTCCTCAAAAATGATCCATATAGTGAAATGGTGCAATCAAGGATTACAGAAACAGTCTTATGCACATAACTTAGACTGTGCAGTCTCAGGGGTTACTCTGTATTAGTAATAAGTGTTGCGGGAGTACAGGGTTTTCCTCCTGAAAATAGTGTTTTCTGTGCTTATTTGATTATTATGCTGCTTCTTCAATGTCTGTTTAGCTATGATTTATTTTACTGATGAGTCAGTTTTAATTTTTATAGTCTTTCAGGTACTTGACTTAGACTAGATGACATTCAACCAAGTTCTCCATCTCTTAGCAGGCCTACTCACTTGGTCTTAGCCAAAAGAACAAGAAGTGATATATAAATAACATTTTTTGTTTAATTTGTGCTCTACTCCCACAGAAAACCAATATGCAATGGCAACAACAGCAAATGTTTCCTATACACTGATGCATTTTTTTACCTTTTCTCCTCCCAGACAGAGACAGCAACTTGGAGTTTGATCCCAGTCCCTGCCTCACCAACCCTCCAACCTGACATAAACTGCTTCTAATCATGGGTCACTAGCAGAGCACTGGGGCACCTTGCCTCTATTTCATCAACCTAGTTCAGCAAAACTCTTTTGTGTTTCCAGTTAGAACATGCTGGTTTATTTGCTGGAAAATGGCAATCTGTAAACCAGCTGATCCTCTGTTACAAAAGATTCAGGAGCTTAAAAACATAAACTATCTACTCTGCCTCTGTTCATCTTGATAGGTATTTACCAGGTCAGTTTTGCATTTTACAGTCACAGTTATCTAAATTATTGAATTAGCAGTTAAAAGGGTGGTAAATGTAAATGTGAGCATTTTCCAGACAAAATGAGAAAGGAAAGGTGATCTCTGCCTGTCAAGATAATGGAGACAAATAGAAGATATGAGGTTTCAACAAACTGGTGAAGACACAGAATTTTGCAAACTAGTTTGGTCAGAATGTTAAAATACTAATTTCTGGTATCTTCTTCTATTGGGGATCTGTCGTCCTTGTATTCAAGTATATGAGGATGACTGGGGCAAACCCTAATTAGGGGAAGTGCTAAGGGTGGAAATACCAGAAAGAAAAAGTCAGCAGTTTTGAAATTGTTGTTTTCATCAGTTTGTATAAACAAAACGCATATAAAACTGGAAGGTTCATAGATAGGTGCTAGGCTATTGGCCCTAGGGCCTATATAAGCCTAGCTAAAAAGGTACCCTGGCTTTCGCCATCCAAGAAAATTATTTTCCTGTGCCCCTGTCGAGCAGAGCCACAGAGGTGATTCCCAGGGTGAATTTTGTATTTCAAAAAAAGACACTAAATACAAACTGAAGCAGATAAACACAAAAGTCAGAAGAAGTAGCTGGATTGATCCCACTCAAAGTAATGCAGGTTGTAAATCACCACACAGTTGTATAATGCAGAATCCACTTTATTAACTTCAGAACATAAAAATCCAAGGATGAGCACTTTCATCCAGAAAGATCTAGACTTCATCAGACAATTTACTCCACATAGTTACTTCCTTTTTATACTGTTCAAACAGGAAGTTCCACCCAGTTAGGAACTACTCAATAATGTCATTAAAAGCACAATATTTACAGTCACTGAATTTAAAAAGCAGACAAAATATACAAGCTGAAAAAGTTCATGGAACACATCACCCTAAAAAACACACTATATATAAGCACTGCTTCATAAAATGACAATGTACAACAAATATTTAAATATGTTGAATATGTTAAAACAATAAATATGTGTAATTAAATACTAATAACTAGATGTAGTAGAAAATGTTAAGAGAAATAAATACACATTAACATAATAAATACTGACCATGTGAATTATTTAAAATGTTAAAATACATAATGGAGGAAAAAAAAATATATATATATATATATATATATATATATATATATATATATATATATATATATATCTATAGATTTTTTTTTTTTTTTTTTTTTTTAATCTTTCCAATGCCTTCAGTTTTAAAATTGGGCTAATGGAAATATGCTCATTCAGGCCTGGTCAGTTCCCAGCATTCAAATGTAATTGCCAGTATAATTATCTTTTCTCAAGTAATAGTGACCATGCACCACCCCTCATATTCATACTGATATTATCTATAATAAAAAAAATTGAAACTTATGGTTATTGTACTCCAAAACATGTTTGCTAAAAGAATTAGTTTCTTTTTTATTCCTTATGTCATATAGGTGTTCGTATATGCAATTTTTTAACTTTCTATCAGTCTTGTCTATGTAAAAGCAAGAACAGGTAGTACACATGGCACAGTAAATCACTTTCTCCGAGTTACAATTATATTTCTGATTGATTCTGATTTCGATATTATTGTTGCCAAAATTACTGCCTTCTTTTATGTAACTGGCAATAATTACATCTGCCACATTTGTTCATAGAACCTGACCTGTGGTTTGAGTAGGAGTTACTGCTCTCAAATATGTTTTTCATATTCTTGCCTTTCCTATATACCATAATAGATTGTGGTCCTATTAGTGGTCTGATGTTCTTATCATGTCTCAGAATAGACCATTTTTTTATTAAGATGTTTCTTAGTATGTAACTAACTTGAGTGAATACAGTGATGAAAGAAGTCTTATAATCATTCTTACTTGCAACAATGTTAGTTTCTTGATTAATCTCCTGGAAGCTGTGGGTTGCGACTTGTAATTGAGGTTTATTGATGCTTGTGTATTAGGAAGAGACATTTGGTGTTTTAGCCTGGATCCAAGGGAATGGGGTGGATAATACTGTGATATGGGATATTTTGGAAGAGAATAGTTTATTTATACATCTGCTGAGTGAGAGGTGAGAAGCCTGGAAGAATGTGTTATCTCTTGTTGTGGGTTTTTTTTTTTTTTTTGATCTGTTTACTCTCCGTTCTTTTCCTGGCTTCTGCCTTGCTGAAAGGGAGGGAATTTGCTCTTGAAGGTTGCAGTGAAGTGAAGCTTTGCTTCAGGTGCTTCGCAAGCCTCTGGTATGCAGTACAAAGACACACTAACAGAAACAGATGCTCCCAGGTTGTTATGGTAATGGAGACAGAGTGACGATAATGCTTAAAGGGTCTGAAGAGCCTCAGAGATGATTCTCAGCAATTAAGTTTTTGGTTTTAAAGAAATATATATATATATATATATATATATATATATATATATATATATATATATATATATATATATTAAGTTGAGTCTTGATTAAAAAAATAATAATAATAAGCACAATTTTATATTTGAAATGTATTTTGCTCTAAACACATTAAGGACTTACATAAGAGTGGAAGTTTGAGTTATTGTAAAAGGCTAAGAGCATTTGGTCTTGTGCAGAACCCTTTGCAGTCATCTGGGAGGTGAATTTGCTGGGACATGTTAGACATATGGGGGAAAGATGATTTTAGGGGTGTTTGGGGTTGCCAGGAAGTGCTAGTGAGTCATCAGATTTCCTTTGTGAAAATATCTGTGGGGATGGAAGGTGTGTTGAGTGGTTCAATGGCAGAGTTGCCACTGCATGGAACAGGCTGGTAAAATGGAACATGACAAATATTGGTTTGGATATTTTAAGAACAGCCTGGAAACACACCACATGAACTATTGAATGGTATTCTGGCAAAACTGGATGGGCATTGTTTCCCATGCTTGAAGTACTGATATGTGTACATGTAAGGATGGAAATATACTTATAACAAATAAGAACCTAGAAGGGTCTCATAATTTAAAGTCTATGGACTGTATAAACATGCTTGGAAGGAGCTAATAATAAGAATAAGCATTACAGTTTGTAGTCTCTCAAATAACTAAGCAACAGCCAAAAAAAAAAAAAACACACAATAGTTATGTAATATATGATTTTAGTAAATCTAGACATAAAATATATAATCATCATATTAGATGAAGCAGTCTGCTGAATTTAGATAGTAAAAACAGGTTTTAATAACATGGGCTTGTGTATAATAACACTATTGTCTTAACTTGCCATAAATGGCATGCACTACATTGAACATCAAGGGGAAGCACGATGATTTTATTATATAAGTAAATATGCATAACAAGTCATGTAATTGCTTTAACTTGAATTGTAGTTTTTGTAACCCATTTTGACCATATATAATACTTAAGCAGTTACCAAGGTAACTAATGCTTTATACATGGCATCAAACTGACACAGTTGTTCAAGGGAAACATTAGAAGCCTGAACTAGGAATGTCACAGAATGTAACAATCATATTCTGAACAAATAGTATTAAATTGACAATAATAACTTAGTTTAACCTTTGCTGATTATACAAGATAGAATGTTGTCATTTAAATCTAAACATTTTTAGTATATGCCATGAATTGGCAATTTATAAATATGGAAAGGAATTTTGTAATCATTAATCACAATAAGTGATTTTTTTGTTTTAACCTATAATTTCACTAATTTTATAATAAGAAATTATAGATATGAAAATCCTTATGTGTAGGAAATGTGGGAAGAAGGATGCACTGATAATTATAATGCACTAACTTTCATCAATGTTCACATAAAACTTGATGCTTTACGTAAGTTATCAACAAACAAAGTGATTACTTAAATGCTGGCAAACAATGAAATATAACTTCTGATATATCCAGTAAAATACATTGTATTATAAACATTAGGAATACACATTATTACCATCTATTTATATTAAGTAATATGTTTTGAAAGACTTCATCAGTAAGGCTGAATATGCTAAATAACTGTGAGCAATAATCTATTACTGAGGTTTTATATATGATACATCCTACTTTACTATGATTGAATTGCTTGTCATCTATCTTTCATGTAAATATTAATTGCTTATACAATAAGTAGAAATGTATATTGTATTAGAATTCTGTCTAATCTACAATATTACTATAACTGTTCAAAATAATATAAATATTGCTTATTCCTATTACAAATATTCTCCATATGATAATTCAATATATGGAGGTCAGATGTTCTAGATCGTCAAGGTATAAGTGATAATCTGATGGATTTAGGATTATCCATCAATTTAGGAATGATTTTCATTCCATGGCTGTGTGGATCTTAGTTTTGTTAACATTTATTAATTTAAATTTATTTTACAAAAACATTTTAGTATGCCTGACCAAAACATTACTTTATTGGTAAACACTCAAAGTATAAAACTGATAATTTCCTTTAAAAGCTCAAATATATACTTTATAGTTATCAGAGGAAAATGTTTAATAGTCACAATAAAACAAAAAATACATAGCCTAAATAACCTAAGATGGATTTAACTTTATTATCTTTGAATACCAATGGCTTAAACAATCCTAGCAAGAGATCAAATTCAATATTTAAAACTGAACACAGCACAAATTGTCTTCCTTCAAGAAACTCATTTCAAAACAAATGACAATTACAAATGGAATCTTAAGGAATATATGATATTGGCGGAATTCACTTATAAGACAAAGACAAAAGGGGTAACTATTTTATGGAAAACAAAAATGTGATTAACACAGAAATCATTTATAAGTATGAAGATAAAGAAGGCCTTATGACATTAGTAATAGTTAAATATAATAACAGAATATGGACCCTAGCAAATCTATTCTGGTTCCCAGGCATTGGAACAGGAACTGTTAAAAAACACTTGGATTTCATTTCCAATAATTATAAAGGCAACTTAATATTAGAAGGAGATGATTTAACTGTATATTTGATATTTCTGAAACTACAAATAAAAGACCACTTTGTACATCTGCTGTATCAAAAGCTTTAAATGAGTGGGTAGAATCATTTCATCTTGTAGATACTTTCAAATTTAAAGAAGATAAATCTTTGTTGGTTTCCCATCAAGTTCACAGATTTGGTACCCAAACTAGAATAGATAATATATTTGCTGCCCATGATTTACACTCTAAAATCATTAATTTCTCAAACCATTAATCTTTAACTCCAGAATTCCAGCATATATAACTAAAAGTAAAGAGTCCAAACCCTGGTTATTATCTGAATTTCAGTTCTTCTTGGATATTAATTACACCACAGAGATAAATAAAATAATGATATGGGACTCATTAAAAACTTACATATATGGTAAAACCCTAAATTGGTATAAAAAAAAATCAGCGAATGGGATTCTGAATTATTAGATCTACAATCCAAACTTGTGTCAGTAAAAGCTGAAAAAAAATCAAAATCATTTAGAGATGAAAAAGAAAGAAGTATTAAACAACAAATACAATGAAATTCTAACACATAAAAATAGTTTAGCTTTAGAAAAACTAAAAATTAATATCTTGACCATTTCTCCCAAATATCTATATAATTTATCCCCAAGAATCAAAATACTATCAAAGCTAATAACATTAAAAGTATCTTCCATGAAAAGAAAGGGAAAACTGTCTCAGATATAGGTGACATTCTTGATGCCTATAGAAATCACTATATGGAACATTTCCAAAAAGAAAATATACACATATTGATTAATTAAATCTAGATGAAAAAATGTTCTAATATAAAAAAAACCCAGAAAAATTAAAACTAGATCTGCAAGCACCCATGTCCTACAAAGAAATTACAGATACAGTAAAAGAGAGTAAAAATAATAAAACTCCATGTATAGATGGCATAATTATAGAAATATATAACCTTTTTTCCTTCAAAGATACTATCCCTCTTCCATAAAACTTTATTAGAAATTCAGGGTAAAAATAATAAAACTCCATGTATAGATGGCATAATTATAGAAATATATAACCTTTTTTCCTTCAAAGATACTATCCCTCTTCCATAAAACTTTATTAGAAATTCAGTAAGAAGCTTTAATAACACCCTCTTGGAGATATTCTTTAATCACACCAATCCTAAAGGAAAACAAATCCCCAAACCTCTGTACCTCATATAGACCTATTTCATTATTAAATAATGACTATAAGATATTTATGACAATATTAACTAACAGAATGAATCTACCACTATCCAAAACAATAAATAACGATCAAACTGGATTCATATATCATAGACACACACATGACAATATTAAAAGGATAATTTCTCTTTTAGATTATGTTAATAAAGAAAATAAAGAAACACTCATAATGGCTTAGTTATAGAGAAAGCCTTTGAGTCCCTAAATTGGGACTAGTTATTCAAAATCCTAATGCTGTTTGAATTCCCTGCATCCTTTGTTCATCTCCTAAAGAATATATATACAGATAATTTAGCGTATGTCAAGTTAGGTCCTTTTACCTCTGAATCTACACATATAACAAAAGGCACTAAACAAGGATGTCCCATGTCACTGATTCTATTTGCTCTGGCTATTGAAATATTGGCAGATTCAATTATTAATAATATAAAAATCAAAGGAATAGATGTTTATGAACAATACAATTCTAAAGTAATGTTATTTGATGATGCCATAGTACTAACATTATTTAATACAAAAGAGACATTAGAAGAATTAGATATATTAATTGACAAATTTCACATGACTTCAGGACTTCATTTCAATAAATCAAAATCAAAATTTTTATTTTTAAATAAAAAAAAGAACTGCAGACTAAGGGGGGTCACATCATAGAGAAACAAGAATCTATGTTAAAATATCTAGGAATTGAGTCATGTAAGGATAATAATGAATTAGTCTTAAAAAGCTACAATAATATCATCCCTACAATTAAAATCTCTGTGGAAAAATGGAACAAAATAATATTAATATTTGAAGACAGACTATAGTTAATAAAAATTGTTTTACTGCCCAATATCCTATATATAGCCTTGGCAATACAACTGTTACCAGAAAGGAATATACTTAAAGAAATAAATTCATGTCTAATAACATTTTTATGGTTTCCCAAAAGAAACAGAATAGCTTTAATACATCATATCGGACCGTGGAAACAGGGAGGATTAAACTTTCCTGATATAGAAACATATATAAAAGCATCAATATCTAAAACTATCTCAGATTGGATAAGTTCAAATTACTCTGCAAATTGGAAAGAATTTGTAACTGTAATATCAATAAATGAATTTGATTAATTTGATTTACAAATAAATTTCAAATAACAGATAAAAACTATTTGCCATGGCACAGATGTATTAGTATGCAATATAAAATAACTAAACCCACTAAAATTCATATGACTAATTATTACATTGATTCATTTAGGAAAATTATTAATGCAAATATATATTTAAAAATCTGGTTTGATCTTTTAACACCATTTATAGTCACAAAAAACTTTCCACATAAGATATATATAGAAATTATTAATTCCTGGGAAGAGAAAGGATCTGTTTGTTGCCTCCAATGTATCAAAGATCTAAAAGTTTTAGATATGGAAGTAATAAAAACAACATACAAAATCCCACAACAAGACTGGCTAACTTTACAGAGTATTCTGTCATATTCGCAAGAGTTAAGTAGAATAATTAACAATTCTTCTTTTAAAGAAATACCTAAACTTAAGAAATACATATATGAAATCATATATAATGACTTTGACATGGGAAACAGTATTTCAAAATTTTACAAAGTATTGATAAACTATAAAACAACACCCAAAACCTCATACTGGAAATATATAACAAAAGGACACTCAATACAATTAACTGAAGATATTAAAACACATTTATTATTATCAATAAAATATACATTCTTTACATAATACTGGAAAGTTTTTAATTGGAAATTCTTGCACAGAATATTCTTAACCCCAGACAGAATCAGTAAAATTAGTTCTTCCATAAAAGGAATATGTTGAAGATGTGAGCAAGTACACAATGCAGATTGGAACCACATTTTCTTTGACTGTGTCAAAATTAAGCCATTTTGGAATGGTATTAATAACTTTCTACAAGCTTTATTTAATGTATCATTTTATTTAGTTAAAGCTCTTTTATTATTAAATGTGAACGAAGGTCCTCATTTGAATAGGTCAAACATGTATCTAGTATGGACTATACTTACAATTTCAAGGACGTGTATAATAAGAATACGGAATACAAACACAATACCAACTTTGGAAAACTTCTACAGCCTACTGAAGACCACAGCATTATTGGAAATTAAAATTAAAGAACTAAGAATTTATCCAAAGCCATTTATCAGCAACCCTTGGGTAAAAGTCTTATCGTTGATTGACACTATACAATAATTGTTCAGACACTCTGATATTGGTTTGGACATACTTATAAAGTAACTGTATACATTAAGATCTGTTATAGTGTCAGGCTAATGTAAATAGAGTACATAGTTATTTAAGATGTTATGTATAAATACTATGGAATTTGTTTAAATGTATTTGAAAAATAAAAAAATAAAAAATTGAGAAAAAAAAATATATATATTTTAAACCATAGGCATGCATACTTATAACACCAAAGACTAAGGGCAGGATTCACGAAGCCTCCGTGACTGGCTAACACGGTCCATGGAAGACAGTAGGGGGCGTGTCTGTAGGCCAAGCCCTGCAAGCAGACACGCCCCCCAGAAGAGTAAAATTGCCTAAAGTAAACCCCCATGACAGAGTACATGGAAATGTGAATAAACACAACACAACACAGACTATGAACAAAAAAATATATAAATGAACATGTTATATTTTTTTTAAATTGTAAAGATGTTTGCCCGTGAGTGCGCTCGATTGCACGGGCATGCCTGTAGCTCAGCCACAGTTAGCAGTAAGTGGAAAAGCATGTAAGAACTAACTATGCAAAGTAAGCCAAAAGCAATAGCGTAGTGGTAGAGACGTCGGCTGAAGAGCAGGCAGTCATGGTTTGATCCCCCACAACATCAATTTTTATTTTTAGTGAAATAAGCACGAAACAAGTCCCTGACACATATGTACACATATAAAATTATATATTATGTAAAATGTAATGAAATAGGCCAGTTATAGTGAAGAAATGTGAGATAACAAAATAATAACAAATGCCAGATGTGCCCATTGCTGAGCTATAGTTTAACAAGTTGAGTGCATCTGCCCGTAGGTGAGCAGTGGTTTAACAGGTGCAAAATGAGTGCCCGTAGGGGAGCCATGTTTTAACACGCTGAAACTGTGTGCCCGTAGCTGAGCTGAGCGTAATATGTGTGCTGACAGCCAAATGACGTGTAAACCAGCGTAACCCATTTGCACGGAGCTGCGCACCGCTCCAACAAGCTAATGTTGAGCAAGCTGTAACAAAACTACCTTTACACAGACACACCCCCTAGCCTGTCTAGATAGTCATAAAATATAAAAAGCAGTGGCCAGGTTCGAACCCAGGATACAATGCACAATAGTCAAGGTACTGAACCACTAAGCCACGACAGCTGTACTTAAAAATGCAGTAATAGCAAATATATAGGAATGAATAGAAAGTGGAGCATGACAAAGCAGGTTTTGTGAAGCTGATACAATTCCAAAATGGCCAATCACAGATAAGTGCAGGAAAAACTGCATATATAAGCCCCATAGGCGGGAATACACAGCATAACCGATTGTAGAACTAACTTGCAGCCAGAATGTCAGGAGTAGGTGAGGGTAGTTGCTTTCAAGCACAGAGGTGGGGCATTGAGGAGTCCAGATATATGGTCTTGCTCCTTGTCCACAATCATGAGGCCCAACTCGTGCAGGGCCAGGTCCTGTGGGGAGCATATAGGGCTGAGGCGTGGGACCAGTTGGCTCATGATCTCACCAGTGCCACAGGGATTCCAAGGACTGGTGAGCAGGCCCATCACCACCATGCGGACCTGAAGAGACGTAAGCAGGACCAATTGAACCTTTGGATCCAGGAGTCCCGGAAAATGCCCAATGCCCTACTACTAAGTAAGTTACATTTAATTATGTATGTAAGAAATTAAACTAGCTGATATTATGGAGATGTGTATTCCAATATTACTTCATTTATATTACAGCTGCAGGTGTCTGTTCTGTGAACCGCAGAGCCTATGGTGATAGGCTGGTGCGGTTGCGTCACCAGGCAGGTCAGTAATCCACTCCCAGTAACTGTAAAGAAATATAAAAGTATGACAGTTAGCAAAAGAGTGCAGTGTAGTCACTAAGAAATAAAATGTGCAAGTAACAGTGTTGTTTATATATATATATTTCTTGTCTTCAGTTGTTCAACTATAACAGTGCAAGAGTGTTTGCAAGTATTGCTTGATTAAAAAAGTGTGTTGCAGTCTGTAATCCAAACAGAAAAATGAAAATGTCTGAAATAAAGTCTGAAATAAAGATGCCCCACCTGTAATATAATAGTACACAACCTGCAGCAGGCTGAAAAGTACAGCTGCAGAAGATGAGCAAATCACATGTGTGAAATATATCCCTGTTGAAATACTGAAACATGACAGAAGTGAGAGTGTTGGAAAGGATTGTAATAACTACAGGTAAAACATGTCAATAAAGCCTAGAAGTAAGTACCATCCTGAATTGTAAAATTAAAACAAGTGAGAGAGTGTGAGAAAGAGTTATGAATCCACCAATAAAGTAGTAATAACCCCTGAATAAAGTATACTGCAGTCAGTACAGAATGAAATGAATGTAACAAGCAGAACCAAACTGCGAAATGTGTTTAAAATGTTGCTGCAGCTGGAATGTGTATCCCAAAATCTGGATATGTTGCTCTCAGTCTGCAATATGCAGATAGTATGATTGTCTGAAATACCAAACATCCACAGTTATCTATAGCTATATAAAGCAAATGTAGCAGGATGATGTAGTTGAACAAAGCCAGATATGAACGTGTATGAATAACAATAAAATGTATATTGATGTAGCAGTAACAGTCCTATCACCTACTTGAAGTAGTTATCACATAGGAAACTGTAGGTAGAACAGTAGTGTGTATATATCTGCAGCTATTAGAAATGTACAGCATATGTATTGGTATTTGAAGGTGTTAATTATATTTTCTTCACCCTACCCTATAACCACATATAATCCATTCCACGTGAAATTGGTATGTGCAATCACAATTAACACCCCTGGACATTTGTCCTGTTGGGTCATACATATTTGCATGTACGTTGATGCATCTGCCCTGTTCATACATCCAAACCTGATGGCCTGTTGCCATCAATCAACCCTGCATGTTGTTGGACTGTGTATTGCTGTTCAAATTATGCATGTGTTATGCTCGCTGTTCAATGGTGTGAATATCTGGGTGTTTGGTTAATGGGAATACTAATGCATGCTGTTACAACTAATTGCGAATGGTATTGTATGTTACTAACCCAAACTGTCATGACATAATGCAAAACATAGGACGACAGGGAAGGTGGGTTCCAGCGGACCCACCTCTCCCACCTCAGCTGGCGAGTGCACCTGGCACTAGTGCCCAGTCTGGACCCTCCTCCAGTGGCACTGTGCCACCTGTGGGTGGAAGCGCTGCAGGGGATGGGGCCCGTCCCCCCCTCTGCAAGTGTGGCCAGAGGAGAACCACCACTCACCCTCCGTAGCGTCCGGACTGTGGTGCGTAGGGAGATCCGGGAATCTGTTCTTGGGCTCCTACGCCAGCTTGAGGCACAGGTGGCACAACTTACGGGTATGCCTGTTGCCCGGCCTACACAGCCCCCAGCACAGCCCCGTCCTGGGCAGTGAAGGAACAGTGGTAACTGCCCATGGGTGGGGATATCAGTTCCACTTTTGCCATCTGTGGGCTCATGGGCTCTGGATATCCAAACATCCGTCCCCGTCAATTGTGTAACCCCCCCACACGTGTCATACACCGCCCCTGTATGCGTCTTGTTTGTCTTGTCTGTTGATCTACCCAACCTACCTCCCCAGCTATACCAACTTCCTTTACCTGACATACCACTCTCACCTGAAAAAAAAAAAAAAAGGGCACTCTGTACCCACAAAAAAATGACGCCCCATACATAGCTGCCCATTCCACACACATGTCTGCTGGACATGGAAACTATCAATTACAATTGGCTGTACAACAAGTATTATTGTTGTCCCAACACCTCTCTCAGGGGTGGAAGGTTTCAAATGTCACACCAAATTACAAACATATGCACAGCTGTTGCTGATGAAGAAATGGGCAGCTATGGGCCTTACCTACATCCCTCCTGCAAAACCCAAGCTTGTTTCCCTACTGTCTTACCCTCTTTGTGACCCCTTTTTCACCACTTTCCTGTCTCCCCATTTTCATTTCTTTCAAAGAAAATAGCGCGGGTGTGCGCCAGACTAAGCACTGTTAAGCGGTTGTAAGCGGGTGTGCGCGGAGCTGAACACCAGTGTGCATGCAGGAGCTCTGCGCAAACCAGTGCTAACCCGGTTACAACTGCTTAAAAGTGCCTTAGTCACTCTGATTGACAGGTCCTGTAGTCAGTTCAAAAGCAAAATAAAATCCCACTGTCAGTCCCGAACCCAGGACCTTGGAAACAGTTGTCTGCATGACTTACCACTAAGCCATAACTGTTATACAAGAACATTGTGCTACAATAAATATATCATGTAATAGTAGGAATGAATGTAAAGGGAATATAGGATATGTAGTACACAAAGCATGTCATGTATATTTACTGTCAAATCTAGTGGATATAGTTGTAGGTGTCAGTGTACATACTCACTTAGTACAGGAAACAGGAGAGTTGAATGGAGAAATGTGAATCTACAACACAGCCTGAATCATGAGAGAGATACTAACCTTTACACTCACAGAACAGTGTCCACAGCATACCAGCATGGTCCCCGCCCTTACAATCTGAAAGGGCAACGCCTATCTCACATACCCTTTTATAGCACTGTCATGAAATCACAGCGAAAACTGCAATCAGTACACAACTGGCTGCATGCAATTAGCAAATGCTGGCTTACAATTGGTGCAGAGGCCATCACATGGACTTATGCAGATACCTACAAAAGCATCCTGTACTCCCACTCCACACATGCAATACTTTCATTGCACCGTCTGGAGGCAGAGAGAGAGAGAGAGAGAGAGAAAAAAAAAAAAAAGAAAAAAGAAAATAAGAACACAAACAAAAACACACGTAAGACAAACTAAATTGAAGCTGTCATCAGTGTCAGTATCAAGCTGGGCTAGCAGCAGCAGGAAGCTATAGTAACGGTAATGCAACCAGCTGCGACAAACACAGGTAATGTAAAGTAACAAGTTAATAGTCTACATACTGTGAACCCTCCATATGTGTTATTGGTCTGTATCTATATGTATGTCTATGTGATAAGTTGTGTGCACGTAGTTTCACCCAAAGGGGATGACTATACATTACATGTCATTCAGTGTTAGGCCATGATTCTGGCACCAGTTGTCCGTTTCAGTGAGGCCTGTCTGTAGGATGTGTGTGTCAGCTGGTGTAACGACTATGGCGCTTAGTTCGCAGTCATCTGGGAACTTTATCATCCACAACCCGCACATGTTTGCTTTCACATCTGAGAAGTAAATGCCAAACAAGAGGGGTACTAGGACAGAGCCCTGTGGGATACCACATGTGAATGGCTTTGAGTCTGACATGGCTCCCGCAATATTGATATTATGGATTCTGTAGTTCAACCAGTGTGCAACCCATCATGTGACATGTGTAGTAACATGTAAGCTGATGAGCTTGTCTATGATGCCTGAGTGGAGTACTTTGTTGAAGGCCTTAGGCATGTTCAGGTAGGCTGTATGGACTGCTTTGCCATCATCAATGGCTGTAGTGACTGTTTTGAAAAGGTCAACCAGGTTCAAAAGGCAGGATCAGCCCATCACAAAGCAAACTGGATGGGATCAAGTGTCTGCAGGTACCCACTATCGCTGTATATGCGTCCCATAATGAATCATTCCATAGCTTTGCAGACCAGGCTGGTTAAGCTTATGGGGCGGTAGTTCCCAGGGTCATTAGAGGTGCCTCCTTAGTGGAATGGGACCACTGTTGCTGTATGCCGGTGTTCAGGTACATATCCCGTAGTAAGGCCAAGGTTAAATATCAGTTTTACATGCGGTTGTATCTCCTCTTGGAGTTCATGTAGCACACATCCGGGGATACCATCAGGTCACATTGATGCTGTGTGTTCTGCTTTGCTGAGGGCGGCCCTCACCTGGACATCTGAGATGATAGGGAGGTTACATTCAGCTGTGATAAGTATTTCTAAGTCTGGGGGAGAGGGAGGGGGGATATTTGCACTGAACCTGTCTGCCAGAATGTTGCCAATATCTGTGGGTTCAGTGAATGTTAAGTAGGTGTGTAGTAACTCAGAGCATATCTGAGGCTTTTGGTCCATATGTCTAACAAAACTGAAGAAGGGCTTGTGGTTATCTATAGTGTCCGTGGCCATTTCCCTCTCAGAGTTGGCCGTGGATGTTGTTATGAGAGACCTTAGCTTATTACCAGTGCCGACCACAGATGCCTTCCCTTTATGTGAATCTGCTCTGTCCTGCAGTAGCCTCCTTCTATCGTTATACAATATGCCTTTGGCTGGGGTTCACCAGACAGGATGCTTAACCTTTGTGCATAGGGTCTGGGTTAGAAATGTGTGTGCTTGTTCCATGCATTCTTTGGGATGTCCATGGGAAGCATTCGCAAAGGGGTCAGCATTGTGGGTTGTGGCTTCCACTGGCCCAGTGGGCTGCATGGATACCATGTCAGTCCTAACAAGTGAAAATCTGTCTATTCACATATATATCAAAGTAGTCTACTGTGCTAGTGGTGGTGGTGGGATATGTATATCCAGGCCGATTAATTTGTGTCCAGATCACACTAGTGGATGGCATTCCACATACAGTACCTTGGTATGAACCCTCAGAGTGAGGTTGTGCATTGGACCTGTCTCAGTGTGCTGACCGATGGGGCTTGGTACTATGTTGTATGGAATGTGGCAGGTATTGTTGCACAGGTGTTGGCTGAGCACTGATATCTGGCCATGTACATGTGTATCCACCAAGAGACACACATGTGCTACATATGGGAGTAGTAGTATATCACTACAGTTGAGTATCATGTATAGTATGTGTGCCATATATTGCTGACATAGTTTGCTGATATCCTGTTTGTGTTCTATTTCAGCGACATGGCACATCAGCGAAATCCTGCCTACTCTGCTGCAGAAGATGAAGAGATACACCAGAGCCTGGTGCGGGATTATGACATACTGTTTTCCCGCACCAGCCAGAATCAGCAGGAGAGGGCTGCACTGTGGCAAGACCTTGCCCGTAGGGTAAATGACATTGGCACGCATAATAGGACATATGAGCAGGTACGACATCACTGCAGTGATTTAATCAGAAATGTCCGTCAGCGTGCGTCGGATATCCACAGGCAACAGGTCACCACAGGAGGTGGGGTGGCCAAACATCCCCCCTCACCAGACTGGAGGGTCTACTCCTAAGTGTTGTGGCTCCAGCCCAGGAACATCAACAGCAACACACCTGCATTATGATGGAGGCTGGATCCACACAGCAACACGACATGGAGCGTGCAGGTAATATGCCATATGTACACTTGCCTTTTCTGTACACTGTTAGTTTATGCATGTGTAAGGTGTGTCCTTGGTATGTAGCTGTCAACATAGTATGTAATTGTGCAGGTGTGATATTGCCAATATCAGCAGCTGACATGTGAAAGGCAACTGGTGTACTACTGAACTGTATCATACACAGTATCAATGGCACAGTTGTGCCCACTGACATTAATCCCCTCATTTCTGCAGGTCCCTCCATTGTTACAGCAAGGCAGCCCATCCATGCTGGTGAGTGTGTTTTAACAATACCTATAATAGTCCTGATAGTGCTAGTAATAATAGTGTAACTCAGTAGTGCTCTGTGTGTATACTGTGGGGTGTGCATGTGTGCGTGTGTCCACATGTACATGTGTGCATGTGTGCATGTGTGCATGTGTGCATGTGTCCATGTGTGCATGTGTGTATGTGTGCATTAGTGCATCACTGGTAACATTGTGTAGACATTGTAAACTGTGTTTCCTGTCTTCCTCCCACAAGTTCTGGTGCTGCTCTGGTGTCCTGCAGCAGGGAACCTGAATCTAGTGCCACAGGTACTGATAATGATGATATCTGTGTAATGGCACAGGAAGGTGTGTCAGGGTCCGTCATTGGTCAGCCAATTGACAGTACACAGCTATCAGCCCCATCATTGCGCACAGTCATCCTGCCAGTACATCCTATGTCACCATTGTCCCAAGGTGATGGACAGGATACAGTGGGCATTGACCAGGGTAATGTGGTACCTATGGCACATGCTTCCCCACACAGCAGCCATGGGCAGGGTCATGAGATAGTACCACACAGACAGTTGCCCATGGGTTCCCGAGGGAGCATCCGTGGGCGTACTGCCTCTGGCAGACGTGCCCAAAGAGGTCTGTCAACCTCAGCTATGTTTCGGGCTGCCATGCAGGCACAGTCACATATGGAAAAGTACACCAGACAGGGTCTGAGGGAGCTGAGAGCATGTCGCACATCCATGACTGACAGTATGCGTAACATCGCGGATGCTATCCGTAATTTCACCGATGTCATAGACAGATGTTGTGGGGACATATTACAGCAGTTCCACAACCACATGTCCAGGAGCCAGGGCAATGGTGGACGGTTGCGGCGTCGACGTGGCTGTATGCCAGCAACAGCAGCAGCTGGCAGTCAGTGCGGACGACAACAGGCCCGTGGACACCCCCATAGTGCCAGCAGCAGCCCCAGCAATGCTGGGTCTGTGCTGTCATCAGACCGCCCCAGGAGACCACGTTCACATGGCCCTGGACAGTCCCAACAGGGACCTGTGTCCAGTCAACAAACTCCTGCTTCTGATGACAGTGCCCAGTCTGGCTTAGTACCGGATACGGTCCGTAGCACCCCTGCCATGCACAGGCACCATGTCCATGCCCAGAGACACTGATCTGTATGACCTGCCAGGTGCAGTCTGTGGCTGTCCACAAACTCCAGTATATGGCAGCCATGAGGTGGAACTGTGTGCATGCATACACACATGCGAAATGTTAACACCTAGGGCTATCACATACACGCACACACTGCACCAGCAGTGCCCCACCCTGTACTGCTGTCCCTCACCAACACACATACACATACATGTCAATTGGTGGTATCAGTGGCAGACTCAGGCATACCTAATTCACACCCTGTGCATATGATGAAACTGTGCCACCTCCTGCAATCTCCAGCATCAGTGCAGGAACAGGTAAACATGTTGCTGATGCACAGGGTGACTACATAGAAGTGTATTACTAGTATCATGTTGGTAACAGTACAGTGTGCTGATATGATTGTGTGTATATCCCAGCATGCCTAATGCCGTAACTGTATGACTGTCCTGAATTGTTATCTACACCCATAGTAAGTACCATAGTGTAACAGCTGCACATTATTGCATACCGGTGGTAAGGATGTCAACAGATAGCCACATACATAGGTAGCACAGGGGAGAAGCTAATGCAAGTAGTGATACACAATGATGGACATGTACACTAATGGTGGCATGTTGCCTACAACGACTATGCAATGTGGCTGTTTGCGCATGTTGATATGTGTGCAGTACCAATTTAATTCAAATTACAATTAAATATGACATAATATCAGTTCTACCATGGACATCTGAGCTGTGCATTCCTGGGTACATGTTGATAGTGCCTGCATATTTGCACTGTTACCTACTGGAAGTGTTACCCCTTCTTTTTTGTACAATGGACTACTTCCAGCCCTGCTTACTGTAGCTTTGTTTGCATGCATGTTTGCTTGAGGTTCCCTGGAACACTGATTCCACCTGCAATGCAGATTTACAGAGCTTCTGTGGATTCCTAGTGACATCCGCATAGCGTACTATATGTATGTCAATTTTCCACCTGACAGAACGTCACTGTCTGTCCTGTTCACATGTGCGTTGCCTGTGACACATTGCATATGACTTACCTGGCATTTACCCACGTGTGCAGTCATATATGCCAGTGCTATGAAATCAGTAGCAGTACACCCACACATACTCACCTTCAGTATGTTGTTACCCATTGGCCCTATGTGTTGGTAATCACCATGGCAATCACACTACTATGGTAGCATGTGCAAAGGTAACCTGTGAATCACCTCTATGGTCCAGTTGTGGTTTCTGTGAGTCATGTGGCAATGTTACAGCTGCCACATGTATGCAGTCAACCCTCTCCCCTGGCCAGAAACGTACAACACATGTGTGAGATGCCACCACATAGCCAATTTGGGGACTGAGCACTCTGAACCCAGTACTGCCATACCCTGTCAGGTGGCATGACATACTACAGTGACTACAATACCAGTCTGACATAGACCCGCACTGACAGCAATCCAAACACACTGGGGCATACTTGGAGACTCAGAATAGCATCCTGCCTGAGCATCACACACCTCCGCAGCTGGCACACAGGCATACGTTAAGTCAGAACAGAGCACATGCCACACATGGCACACACATCCCGTGTGCCACACACTCACAGCCTGTAGGGCTACACAACACACCTGCTACAGATGTGCCAGGTAACTCTCTTGGCCACTGCAGTGGGTTCCCGCTCAACAGGCTGTACATGGTGAAGGTCACAGTGATATGCCCGTGGGGCACTATGGTCCACCACAAAACACATGCATACAGGTCAGTCAGAGGCATGGACCCATATGACTCAGTCATTGTCCATGCCACTATGGATGACCTGAGACGTACCTCCCTGGACTACATGATAGGGAACATAGAAAGGCTCTCTCAACATGTGGCACAGGCCAGTATGAGCCTGACCTTGGTTGCCATCATACCCTCACCAGGTATGCTACCACAATATGTAGGAAGGGTGTTCTATGTCTACATTCTGCTCAATTTCCAATGTCATTCATAGGGTATCCAATGGCTGTCAACGTGTGCTTACATGCTAGGGTAGCCACAATGATTTGCGAGGGGCAGCTTGCACGTGACACCCATGGGCCATTGTATATTGGCGAAGCCCCTTGATACACACATAGTGCCTTTTGCTGTAGGACACAGATTACATAGCCACCTCCGTGGGTATCACACGGGATAGGACACTAACAGTAATGCTACACAACACCAGCAGTGTACACTGCAAGATGCATGCACTGGACACTGTCCTCAGCACAGTAAACTGCAATATCTGTGCAGTAACAGATTCCTGATTCACAGCTCACAGGTGTAACCCATCACTGCCAGTTATACCTCATACCATGCCTGTTGTCCCGTACACATGTAACACACATGGACAAGGGGGTGGTATCTCAAGGCACCACAGATACACACACCTCCAGGTTGTTGGCACAGCACAAAGCATCAGAGCCTATCCATGAGCAGCTAACAGTGTGTTGGACTGCCTTTTGGTTCATAGCCTGGCACACACAACCCTCCCATACACAGCAAACCCACCTGTCCTCCCTAACAACACTGACAATATGACAGTCTCTAGATATGTCTTTATATTTGTGTGTGAGCATTACTGTAGCTACAACACACTAGCTGAAAGGTTCCCAGCATGTAGTCACTGAATTGCAGTGGAACAACATGTTACCACTCCCACAACAGGTGGGAACATGCAGCACCTGTTCATCGACTACATGTAGACTATATGGCCCAGACCAGATGTGTATCTCCTGCTGTTAGGATTATACCATATACAACTCACACTGTATATACACATACCGCATGCGGCCCCTGCATAGTAAGACACTGTCATAATGCTATGCATTGCAAATACCATTTATCCACTTGAGGCACGTGTCAGACATGGTAACTACTGAAGGTCACAGGTATATATGTGTATGTGTCACACACATACATCATGTGTGCATTGCCATTGCTGGTTTAAGCAATGTCATGCATTGTTATGAACAACAACCCACACATGGTCATATTGTTTGACACAACCACACATGGCAGTTGTGGGTTTCCAAAACATACCAATCTGTGCTCTGACAGTGGTAACAGACCCAGTAGCGGAGCACACTATTGGCATTACTGGGCAATTAGCCCTGTTTGGCTGTACTGATAGTGTGGTGACATCACCTGTGTTTACTGGGGGAATATGCAGCATCTGGTGTATTGTGGTAGTTGCCAAAAGGAACTGTTCTTTCACACTTGCAATTACACACACCCTACTACCCCTCCACACACTTGCAGGATTCATACCCCTACCTAACTATGTCATGACACATGAGAGAAATGCATTAGCGAAGCGTACTATTCGGATTACTGGGAGGTTCCTCTTCTCCGGCTGTACTTATAGGGTGCTGACATCATCAGTGTTTGGAAAGGGTAATGTGCATCATGTAGTGTGTTCTCCTGATTGCCAAAAAGCACATGTCTTTCCTACAGAATTGCACACACACAAACCCCCTTCATCCAAACACACACACTTGCCATTTGCAGGATTCAAACCCCTCTTGAATTATGTTATGACACTTGAGAGAGATGCATTAGCAGAGTGCGCTATTCAGATTCCTGGTAGGCTTAACTTCTCCAGCTGTACTTATAGGGTGCTGACATCATCAGTGTTTGGAAAGGATAATGTTCATCATGTAGTGTGTTCTCCTGATTGCCAAAACGCACATATTTTTCATACAGACTTGCCAGCACACACACTCCCCTTATCCACACACTTGCCATTTGCAGGATTCAAACCCCTACCTAGCTATGTTATGACACTTGAAAGAAACGCATTAGCGGAGTGCGCTATTCGCATTACTGGGAGATTTACCTTCTCCTTCTGGACTTATAGGGTGCTGACATCATCAGTGTTTAGAAAGGGGAATGTGCATCCTGTAGAGTGTTTTCCCAGTTGCCAAAAAGGACATTTCCCTCACCCAGACTTGCACACACACACTAACCCCCCTCCACACACACCGGGCATTTTCAGGACTTAAACCCCTACCTAACTATGTTATGACACTCAAGACGGATGCATTAGCAGAGAGCGCTATTCACATTACTGGGAGGTTTTCCTTCTCCTGCTGGACTTATAGGGTGCTGACATCATCAGTGTTTAGAAAGGGGAATGTGCATCCTGTAGAGTGTTTTCCCAGTTGTCAAAAGGGACATTTCCCTCACACAGACTTGCATACACACACTAACCCCCGCCCTCCACACACACTGGGCATTTGCAGGATTCAAACTCCTACCTAACTATGTTATGACACTTGAGACGGACGCATTAGCAGAGCGCTCTATTCGCATTACTGGAAGGTTTTGCTTCTCCTGCTGGAATTATAGGGTGCTGACATCATCAGTGTTTAGAAAGGGGAATGTGCATCCTGTAAAGTGTTTTCCCAGTTGCCAAAACGAACATTTCCCTCACACAGACTTGCACACACAACAACCCCGCTCACCCCCACACACACACACACTGAGCATTTGCATGGTTCAAACTCCTACCTAACTATATTATGACACTTGAGGGAGACGCATTAGCAGAGCACGCTATCCGAATTATTGGGCATCTATTCTGCACCTGCAGTATTTATAGGGTGCTGACATCTTTATTTCTACAGAGGTATGTACATCTAGTACTACCTGTCAGGTGGGGGATAGCATATATACGCATTTGCAGCCACCTACTTCAGGGTCAGATATGCACATCGCACTGGCAGGTTATGTTCTATACCATGCTTCGTGACCACAGGACCTGTAACACACAACACAACCAGTCCAGAATACCCCTCCCACATCCAGGACACACACTTTGCTTCCCTGGGAACAGTGCCGGGATATGAAGGTGTTCACATACACCATTCCAGTTGTTAACATCAGGTACAGGCATATTGTGTGTGGGAACTACTCAGGCCTCTACAACATTACCCTATAGCCACTACAATTTGTGGGTCCATATGCTATGGCAGAACCACTCACCACAGCCACATGGGGGAATACATATTGCACCTGTCCATCTGCAACATGGGTACTCACTGTTCCACACCAGAGGTAGACCACCATTGTTGATATCTGACCATACCCACCTTTCCCTGGACATCCATATCCCATCCCCACCCCCAGGCAAGGTTGTCACTGCAAACAAACTGTATTTAGCACAAACAGACTCTACACTTGTGAAGACTGGGGTGGAAGACTTCAAAGGACCCATGCTGGGGGACTATACTGGCCACTCTGCATAATCCTTGACAATTGCATTATATGAGCATGTGTAAGGTTTGCATTGATCATGCTATCCCACATATACCCATGACTGCCCCACAACAGGACACCTGTCAGGTGTACACCAGCCATATATGAGCTCTCCAACAGACAGAGTGAGCTAATACATTGCAGAGCTGTAGCCCACAGAGGGAGGAAATCTCTGAACAGTACCGGCATGACACTTCAATCCCACATAATCATCACAACACAGTGCTGACAGTGAAATTGTCCAGACAATGCAGATATGGCTCCCCTCAGTCTGTTATTGATGCCCACTTACTGTTAGAGGTCCTCAGCAACCCTCTTCCAGTACACACCAACAACATGGATGTGGCTTAGCACATTCAAACCCTGGGATCGCCACTGTGTCCCTGCTTGACAGAGGCACAGCACACTAGCCTCACACGATGCCTTATGTGACCTACTTTACAGTGGCACAGTAGCCTACTGTACTGGGGATGCAGATGCCAAGCACACTCTGGCTAAGCTGTCATTCCCTAGGGCAACCAGCCTAGTATTGACCTCTACACCCATATGTTTAATTGTCAGATGCACAACATTTGTTGCTGATAGACTGTTTGCAGGTCTTATTGCCATAGCATTCCCTGTTTCTATGAACAACTTGTGTATCTGTGGAAGATGTTTGAATATGAGGGGGCTCCACTATATCACTTATGCCTCTGTAGTCATTTACTGTGTGCACTGGGCAGATTGCTGTGATGTGGTTGGTTCCTGGAATGACATGTACAAATACCAGATATGTGTGGCCAACTGCTAAACGGAGATATGGCCTAAGTGTGTGAGCATGCCCAGTTCAGCCTTTCCATGGCATGTTGCCTGACATATGCCTCATTTATCAAAGTGTGCGAGCATGCCCAGTGTGAGCTTTCCATATGTTGAGCTCTGCAGTCCGCCACTTATTTGGGTGAGTGTGAACTTCAATAATATCTCACTTTTATGGTTGTGTGTTGGGTGTCATGTTGTGTACTTACTGGCCAACTGCTTCATGTCTGAACACAACAGGGATTATACTGTGCCTGCAGGGATTGCATGGGATACTTTACATACAGTTGTCAACATCCTTTCATACTGACCTAACACTGTAGTACCGTATAGTGTACTGGTTCAGTACTTTCACTGTGGTGGACAGTATCCTGGGCTTTAGTCCTATCACTGCTTTAAATCTTCATAGTGAGTACAACAGACTGTGTAGGGGCCAATTGTGCACATATGACCATGTTGCATTATGTTCAGATATGGACTACCTAAACCAGGCTTGTCCAACATTGATAGTGTATTCCACAACATAGGTGGACATTGGCAAACACTAGCGTTGTGCCCTAGGTAATTTCTAATGCTAGTCAGAGAGTGTGTTTGTCCTTCGGCACACATTGTAACTGGAGTTTGCCATGACATATGTCATGGTTAGTATACTGTGCCTCCATCTACCTGTGACATAACAGTGATACCCAGGGTAAACCTACCATCTCCCATCCACTCATCAAGATTCCTCTTGAGGAGTGTCGATGGGTGACTATCTGGCTAACCTGTACTGGGAGTTTACTCAAGAGTGGGGGTGGCTTCTGTGTTATGGATCATTCAGTACAGCTTGTCCTATGTATGTCAGTGCTGGGGTTCAGGTCTCTCATGTGCATAGCTCACTGCCATTCAGATTGTACAAGGTGCAGCATGTTCATTGATTCCAGCTTGGACATGGCTTTATACATCAGGCACAGCTTGCCTCTGGGTGGGCAGTATGGCAGGGTGTGGAGCTGCAGTTTGTTTAATCAGGCAACACATGGCATCTGTTCAAGCTCTTTGCTACTCCTGGTGAGGTACTGTTGTGGACTTTACAGTTGATGGAGGTGTCTGCTGAGGTACATCCCACAGGGGCTATTGTAGTCAATTGTAACGCTGATGAAGGATGACTGCAGAGCCACAGTGACCTCCCCTCATCTAGGTCCGACAACCTTCATGATTAGGTGGGTATATGGTATGTTTCTGTGAACACTACAGCCACATGTTTGTCCAATGCAGGATATCTATCACCATGTGTCCCCAGGTCTCTCATTACATGTTAGGTACGTAATGGGTTAACACCTGTGTGGTAATTGGTGGGCACTTACTGTATATCCACGGTGGTTGACTATACACATTTCTGCAATTAGCTTGCTGACATGGCTATGGCACCTGTTGTATGTTTCTATGTGGCCCTTTTGTGGGATGCAGGTGTCAGCTGGGGGTCAGATATGGTGGGCAGTTTGTACTCCTCTGCATACATGTTCAGTCACAGTCCTTCCATGTTGGCCTGTACCTATGGGACATATATACGGAACAAGGGAGGTCCCAGGACCAAGCCTTGTGGGATGCCACTTGTATCTAGTTTGTAGTCTGACATGGATGCAGCATGTCTGACCATGTCAGTTCTGTCCTTGGTCTGGTTTGCAACCCCTCTACTGCCATAGGGGTTTATATTTAAGCTGGTGAACATATCCATACTGAACATGTAGGGTATTGTATGGAAGCATTTGCACAGTCCAGCTATGCTGTGTGGACCACATTGCCCTCATCAATGACCTTAATGACTGTTTCAAATGGGTCAAACATGTTTAGGGGCAGGATCTGCACTTACGACAGCCACACTGGATAGGGTCCGGTGTCAGTAGGTCCCCGATAGCTTTATGTCTGCGGTACATGCTGATCCTTTACATAGCTGTGCAGACCAAGCTTGTCAGGATCCTGAGGTGGTAGTTTGCAGTATCCATTCAGGCAACACCTTTGTTGAGAAGGACCACTGTTGTTGTACACTGATCTTTGGGTACATATCCTGTGGTAAGGCTGACATTGAGCAGTAATGTGATTTGGCATTCCATTCTTCTTGGAGTCCATGTTAGACTCAGCCCAGGACACCATCTCATACCTTTGCTGCTGTGTGTTTTGCTTTGTAGATGCTGGCTGTTACCTCAGCATCTGCAATGTCAGGGGGCCAGCAGTCTGCTGGGATAGATATTTTGCATTCTGGGGGGGGGGGGTTGCACTGCTCCTGTCAGGTTGTATGTTGGCAATATGTGTGTGTATTTGCTATGTTGTTTGTAATATTTGTGTGATTCAGAGCATATCTGTGAATACCCAACATGGTTCCTACCATCAGTTGAGTAAGCCTTGTGATTAGCCTTAGTGTCCTGTACAATTTGTATCTTCATAAGTTCATAGGTTCATACTAGGCTATCCACCCTAGGGCATTTGTAAGCCTAGCCAGAGTGTGTGTGTCTTTCACTGCCCCTTGCTATGTGAATAGTATGGCCATTTATGATTTACTTTACTGTGCCTCTGTCTGGACATGACACAGTGAAGACCCCCAGTGTACATCTACGATCATCCATCCACTTGGCAATATTCCTGTTGAGGGGTGTCAGTGAGGGGCTCTGCCTAACATGGAGTGGGATCCTGTTCCAGAGTGTGGGGAGCCTCTGGGTTATGTATCTGTCCCTCCAGCACATCCTATTTGATTATGTGTTGAGGTTGACATTTGTCACTCTCACAGCTCCAATGGCTTTGATTTTCCTGGGGTGGAGCATGTCCATTACTCCTGTGTTGGACATGGCCTTGGACAACAGACATACAATGCCTCTGTGTAGGCAGTATGTGACTGCTTTCAGCTGGGGTGTCTACAGCCAGGCAGCATATGACATATATGTGAGACCCTTTATCTTCTTGGTGAGGTACCTTTGAGGTCTTTCTAACAGCTGCAGGTGTCAGGTAAGGTGCATCCCATATGCGTCATTGTACTAGATTATGAGTCTGATAAGAGAACAGTACAGGGGCACAATGACCTCTGTTGATGTAGATGTGAATCCTTTCATGATATGGTGTCCAATATAGACAGTCTTCCTAGCCACATTGGCAATGTGAGTGTCACATAACAGGTTACTGTCCACTTGTGCCCCTAGGTCCCTGATTACTCCTTGCATACATAATGGTTTACCACCTATTTGGTAATTTGTGAGTACCTTGTTTGGTATTTGGTGGGACATTCATACTGTCCAGTGTCTTCAGGACGTCTGGGTGGGGTTCCTGTGTGTGGAGCATGGTCTGTAGCATGCTACAGACTGTACAGCAGTTTTGACTACAATTAGGTGCACATGGGTGGTCTCTGCTGCTTTGTGCATTGTCAGTTACCTGGACATATGGGTGTCTGTGCTGCATATGGATACTCCCCCTCCTTTGATGTTTTGGTCCAGGTTTTGGGGCCATAACGCATGATATGAGGTATAACCTGGTAGTGCTGGTGTGCTGTCAGTTGGCTTGCAGCAGGTTTCTGTCACTGCACAGACATCGATGTTCTCCATACTGGGAAGGGTCTCAGGAGCATGCATATTGTGGTTTACACATCTGGCATTGGTCATCATTACCATTATGTTTCTTACCACTTATGTTTTCTAGGGTGGTGGGTTAGACTTTTCAGCCTTGCCTACGTACGGCTCTATTGAGGTGCCAAAAGCCTTATCCAATATCCAGACGCCCAGGGGTAACAGGTGCAAGCCATCCTGGAACAGCAGCATGGCTTGTCATGCATGACATCTCAAGAAGGCAGACATTAGATCCTCTTGGACTGACAGCTGTAATTGTGCCACCTGTTAAAGCTGATCATTCTGTGTTTGTACTGTGGCATCATTCTTGGTGAGGGTAGGATGCTGCAAATGGCCAGTGTCATACCGGCCTGGAGTACATACTCAGAGAGCTCATCCATGTCTCTTTTCATGTAGTCCAGGGAGGTACATCTCAGGTCATTCACACCAGCAAGGACAATGACTGCATCATATTTCTACTTGGTTTGGGGTGACCTGCGTACTTGTGTTATGTGGCGTATTGTAGCAGCCTACAGGCAGCTTACTGTACCCTTTCTCTTGTTCAGTCTGGTGAGTGGGACAGCAGTGTGTCTGCCTATAGAGACACCTATTACAATTGTATCAGGCATGTTGTTTCTCCTTCTGGTCTGTGACTGTTTGGCACACCAGCTTTGTGTACTATGTGTTGCATGTGCTATGTTTGGAGGTTGTGGTTGCTTGGGGTTCTGCTTTGGAGGCCTCTTTTGGTGTGGTGTGTTTGTAATTAGGGCCTCCAGGAATGTTTTTCTGTGTTTATGTGTTTGGTTTACAGTTGTGATAGGTCTATGTGGAACTGGGTTGGTGGTGTGTGTGGTTACCTTCTCCTCCTGACTAGTTTTGACTGTACTGAGTTGGGGGAGCTCAGCCTCCGGTTTGGATAAATGGTTGCATCTCTCACATATATTTGTATTTATTGGGGGGAGTTGAAGGTTTTCTGTGTACTTGGGGCAGGTGTAACATTGCCTCAGGATTCACAGATTCTGCTTGTTGTAGCTGGCCTTAGTGGATTGTATGTGTGGACATATTTTATTGCCATACTACTGATCATTGATTACTTCCCTTTTTATGTTTGCTCTATCATGTAGTAGCTTCCTCATTCTCTTGCATGGTTTGGTAATGGCTGGAGTCCAGCATGCCAGATGCCTGCGTGTATGGCATTGTGTCTTGTTGTTATTTGTGATTGCATAATCCAAGCATTCCTGGCTGTGTTCATGGAATGCCTGTATAACAGGTTCTGCGGTGTGTCCCATATTTTGCACCTGCACAGGGCCTTTAATGGTTTCCACATCAGTTTGGAGGGGTGCAACTTATGCTTTACACATGTTTTTCACTGTGGTTTTCTGGCCAGGGACTGTGGTCAGGATGTGTATATCCGGTGTGATTACTCTATGGTCTGGTCTTACCAGTGAGGGAAACACTTCTCATCTTGCCATCCAGTACCCATGTTGCTGATTATCACATCCAGTATGCTTACCCCTCTTGTGGGAGTGGTACATTGTTCCTGGCCATTTTGGTTTATGGATTCTAGGAACTTTTCTCCTACAGTGCTGGTGCTAGTATAATGCTCCCAGTGTAAGTCTGGGTATTTTCAGTCAACCAATATAATGTGGTTTGGGGGGCTTGATATATTCATGTATTCCAACATAGGCCAGGTGCAGTACCTGGTGTTAGGATGGTAGTCTGTAGCAGGCTATATACTGGGAGGCGGTTTTAGCCACTGGTACTTGACCATGGCTAGTCCATGCTGCTTCTTGTTGTGGTACCAACATGGGGGTGTGGTTATCTTTGACAATTATTGCTAGTCACCCTCCTTTTGTAGATTGCTCCATGTTTTGAGGCTGTACAGCACAGTATGAGGTGTAACCTGGTAGTGTTAGGGTGCTGATGTGAGCCTTGACCCAGTTTTCTGTTACAGGACAGATATCAACATTCTCCATACTGTGTGCATTTACACTGCATGCATCTTGCTGTTTAGACTTCTGGCATTGGGTAGCATTACATCTAGGTTCTTATCCCTTGTGGTACCTATGAAGGTGGGTTTGTGTTTTGAGACTTACCTATTCAGGGCACGCTGTGGGTACTGACAGCCTTTGCCAGTATCCATGAGGCCTGGACTGATGGGTGCATGCCACCCCTAGCAGGTGGTGCATCATGTCATGCTCAGCATGTTATCCCAGGCTGGAACACATTGGCTCCCCTTTGACTAACTGCATTACTTCAGCCAATTATTGCAATTGATCATCCCATCGTCATATTGTGGCTTCATGCTTGGTGAGGGTGGATGTTAGTCAGGGTCTTTAAGTGTGCATATAGTACATGGTGTTACATTACTTAACACATGGCATTCATGCCTCAGGTCGTGCTGCAGGGCTGCCTCTGTTGGATGCACATATTACACTCCCTGTACATGTTTGAGAGCAGGTCATGTCATTTTAGGCATCCCTGTTATTATTTGAGTGAGTCAGAGAGGGGTATCATTCCCAGGGTTCCTACTGAGCCAGTGTATGTGCTATGCGTTGCCTCTTTGCCAAAGCCAGGGCATACTGGGCACGCCTCCTTCTGCCTACTGAGGCAGGCTCAGGTTGCTCTTCCTCCGAGTCACGCTCTGCCTGTGATGGCGTTGGCAATGGTGGGGGGCTGTTTGGCCCGGCCCTATGCTGGTCCTGCTGCAGCTGTTTTCGCAAGATCATATTATATAGCATAGCACATACCATGACAATCTGGGTACATGTAGTTGGTGAGTACTGCAAGGCTCCACCAGATGTGTCCAGACACCGGAACCGTGACTTGAGCAGCCCAAACACATGCTTTATTACATTACGTGTTTGTGCTTGTGCCTCATTATGGCGTTTCTGTTCAGGTGTGTGTGCATTTTAGATGGGTGTCATCAGCCACGGCTCCAGTGCATAACCTGCATCCCCCACTAGGTGTCCGTGTGGGATGTCCCCATTGGCAAATGTCTGGTACAGCTGCGTCAAATGCCAGATGTGGGAATCATGGTAGCTCCCAGGGCAGCCAGCACACACATTCATTATTATGCCCTGGGCATCACACACGACCTGGCAGTTGATGGAGGGGAAGCCCTTGCGGTTAACGTAGGCCCTACCCCACTCACCGGCTGGTGCTTTGATGCGTATGTGCGTGCAGTCTATTGCACCCACTACCTCAGGGATTTCCGCTATTTGCTGGAAGAGACGCATATTGCTGGCCAATACCTCACGGGCATTGGGGAAATATACATGATCACCGACATGTGCTGACATGGCATCCAGGAGCTGGTGCAGTACCCTGGAGGCTGATGCATGTGATATCCCCATCATATCACCAGTTGGTCTCTGGAAGGTACCTGTTGCTAGTATTCTTAGGCCAACACATACCTTGGTTTCCACTGGGATGGGTTCCCCTCTGTTGGTTCTGTGTGTGAGGTGTGGCCTGCACAGCTCAACAATTTGCTGCAGGAGGTCTCTGTCCACTCTATAGCGCTCTACTATCTCCAGCTCATGTAACCTGTGGTAGGTGACCCTGGGCCTGTACACTCTTCTCCGTCTCCTCACTGTGGGTTGTCTGACACCATTTGCATTGTCACCACCCTCAGCAAGTCGCCTATGTCTCATTATGAGAGCTATGGCAGCCCCTAGCATTTCTGCTCTGAGTTCAGATTTTTCAGTTTTCACTTCTAATAGCTTACTCCTGTCTTGCAGTGTCTCTTGAGAGATACATCCTGCACCGCTGTTTGCAGAGTTTTAAGTGCTAGGCTGAGCTACTATTCTGCCTGTGTAATTGCCTGCTTCTAATTGTTTTCACCTGCTAGCTCCAGCAGTATTCCCTGCTAGCTTCCTACTAATTCTGTTGCTTCCTTTTTGCTTTATGAATCCTCAGGGGGGAGCAATGTGCATACCAGCAAAAACACGCTCACAGTGGCTTACACGTGCACACACATGCTTACACGGTTCAGAATCTGCTTATTCGGGTTAAAATGCGCGCACACCAGCGCAAACAGTGTTACAACTCTGCCAACAGGCTCCCACATGCTCAGTCTACCCTACACGCACGCGCACTAGCGCAAACAGTCTTACAAGTCTACCAACACGCCCCCACATGCTCAGTCTGCCTTACACGTGCGCACACTGTCCTACCCGCGCCTCATGGCGCGCACACGTGCGCATGCACGCCCAGCAAGAAACTTTGGTGTAAGTAACAGTGTACACCTTCCATTTCTTGACTTTCCCATTCTTATCTTGTGGCACTCCTCTTTCCATGATCTGTGTCTGTCATCTGTCATGTAACACTGACCTCCAATGAACTGCATTTCTTTCTACCATTCACCCTGTGATGTCACCTATCTCCTACTCTATTCCTCCCCTTATGTATCTCTTACACTACTCAGAATGTGCTCATTTGCTATGTGACAGTGGGATTCAGTATCCTAACCCTCATTTACATAGAATTGCCTACTAATGCTTAGTTACATGTCTTAGACTCAGCTTCCCCCCTTAGCAACCACTAAATGGTGGCCATGTTGTTTTTGGTCTGCTGGTCCCTGCATTGTCATTCCATGTATTGCATAAAACTCACATTTGTGGGTTTATAACCTTCATTTTTATGTTTTATACAGCGCAGCCCGTTTGCGCGGGGCTGCGCTGCGTTTAAACATCGGCGAAAAAAAATTATATTTTTTTAATATTTGCATCGGGGTACCTTGCCAATGGCCACATATTTGGCCATTGGCATGCAGCCTGACACATCTGCACCCTTTATTTGGAGCTGACATGGCTCCGTTGTGGTTTTTGCAGAAATGTACTCAGTTGTCAACTGAGTACATTTCTGCAGCTAAAACGGCTCTTACACGGGCTGCTTTCTGTTTCGTGGATCACTAATCTACCTCATTTGCATGCCTTTCAGATGCAAGTGAGGTATTTAGCTTATCCACGCCCAGTCCGTGTAAGAGACGTTTTAGCTGGTCTCTTACACAGAGTTTTGGGCTGTTACTGGATCGCGAGGCTTGCATGGAGTCTTACACGTCTCTTACACTCCATGCAAGCCTTCGTGAATCCTGCCCTAACTCTTTTCAAAAGACAATATATACCCAAACTGTCAGACTATGCCCCCCACACCCCTCCTAACTATACATACTAACTCCAGGATTGCACTATAGTGGGGAAAAGGGCATATACCTTTTTCTTCCCTTAAAGTACTCTACACAGTGCAGGTACTTCACTCCAGTGAAAGGAGATTTGGTGAAATGAGTTTTCAGTAATTTGAGCTTTCAGCGATTTTTGTCATGGGGAATTTAAATTCAGTGAAATGTGCTTTCAATTAAACAAAATAGACCCATATATATATCTATATATATATATATATCTATATCTATATATATATATATATATATATATATATATATATATATATATATGTATATATATATATATATATATATATATATATATATATATATATACACACACACACACACACACACATATATATATATATATATATATATATATATATATATATATATATATATATATGTATATATATATATATATATTTAAAACAACACACCACACGAAAACTAAATAACTGACAAGTCAGAAAATGACTGGATAGACAAACCACAAGAGTCAAAGTGTAAATTAATGCGTTTCGTTCAAATTTAATCCACCTTGAACTTCATCAGAATATCAAACAACCTCTGAAAGCTGTTTAAAAACGGTCTCAAAACAACCATGTGACTCTGTCATCCAATAGATAAATATATTTCATCTCTCTTAATAAATTCCAGTGTTTGAAAAAATAAAATAATATAATGTAATAATATAATATATTATTGTCCAAATGAAAATAAAACTCATATCAAAAATAACAACGAACAATGATAACTAAAATAACTATAGTAATAACCATAATAACTACAGTGACACTTAGTCACTGTCAAGGTCTTTGCGCTTGTAAAAAACATTTGATGTTAATCACATCATTAAACCAAGGGACTCATCAGCTTTTAGCAAAATCTGCCACAAAGCTTCTTTACACTCTAATTTAATTTTGAAATTTCCAGAGAACTGTTCATCATTTACCTTTTCTAAAACAGAAAATCTAAACTTCTTACAGTCTACACAAGATGCTGCATGCCTCGCTAAAGCATTAGAAGTGTCACATTTTTTAATGGCTGAAATATGTTCATAAATATGTTTATTAAGGGTCCTGATAGTTTTTCCTACAAAAAAATGTTCACATGTGTCTCATATCCCAATGTACACCACATTTTATGTCTTACAAGTATAGTAACCCTTGCAGCTAATAGTCTTGTGTAGATGTTTCAGAAAAATGATGTTACTCCCAGAAATATATCTGCATTGTCTACAATGGTTACATGGAAATGTACCATAGTTGGAACCTTCATAACCAGCAATAGTCTTACCCTCTAACAAACTTTTAATACTAACAACTTTTTTATAGGTAAATAATGGACATTTACCTACAATAGAACATAAGTCATTGTTACCCAAAATAACTTTCCAATTGTTCTTAATGATGTTTTTAATACTTGACATTTCATTCACAATGGGTATAGAAAAGGCTAATTTATAGTCCCGAACTAAATTAGAACCATAAGTGACTACAGCACTAGTACAAACAACTGTCTGAGACAAAATAGGACGTGCCTTGTCTTTCCTTAAAATCAACACCTCCTTAAATATGTCTTCTAACACGTTGGTACTATAACCCCTTTCAACGAAAAATTGATTTAATATCAAAGCCTCAGTTAAAAATTGTTCATCCCTACTAGTTAATCTACTCAACCTTATAAATTGTCCTTTGACTACACCACACTTCATAAATTCAGGGTGCAAACTGTCGTAATGTAAATATTGATTCATTACAAAACTAAATCCATCATTATTGAGACTTAGATGAATGTCTAGAAAGTCAATTTCCTCACCAAAATGCCCTATCGTAAACTTTAAGAAACTAGTAGAACCATTCAAATAATCCACCAGTTCCGTAAATGACTCCAAGTCACCTTTCCACAAAAAAATCAAATCATCTATGTATCTTTTGTAGAACATAATATTTTTGGCTAATGTGTGTGAATATAAAAATTTAATTTCCCACATTGCCATAACTAAATTGGCGAAACTTGGAGCAACCCTAGATCCCATTGCTATTCCTGAAATTTGTTGAAAATAGGAATTTTCAAACGTAAAATAATTATTTTCCAAAACAATATTCATCAAAGTACAAATGGTGTTCGTCAAATTATTACTGATGTCAGTTTGATTGCTTAAAAATTCTCTCAAATATTCAACACCAATAGACTGGTCAATACTTGTGTACAAAGCCATCACATCAAGGGACGCAAAATAAAATTTATTGCCATCCAATTGTAACTGACTTAACAGTTCTAACAAATGCCATGAATCTCTTAAAAAAGATGTAGTATTTTGAACAATAGGGTTTAAATGTTTGTCCAACCAAATTGATATACATTCAGTTTTAGAATAACCTGCTGCAACTATAGGCCAAAATGGTATATTATCACCTCCTTTGTGCAGTTTAGGTATTCCAAAAATTGTTGCCAATTTTGGAAATTCAACAACCAAAAACTCATAACTTTCTCTATCAATTTCACCTTGCGTGAATAAATCAAATAAGGAAATGTCCACCTGCTGAAAACTTCTAGTAATAGATTCTTTCGTAACCAACTTATAACTAGTGGGATCATTTAACATGACTTTCATACTATTACTGTAAACTATATATTTCATAATGACAATTGCACCCCCTTATCAGCCTTCATGACACGCCACTCCTTTTGTTTGACCACATAATCTAAAGCTGTTAACTCAGACTCAGTCAAGTTAGAATTGAAGTGTAGTGTCTGTCTATCTAACTTCCTAAAGTCAGTTTCACAAAGCTTACCAAATACTGCTAAAGTTGAATTCAATAAGGGGTTGTAAATACTTCTCTTCATGAAATTATCTGTATGATTAACAACCTTAGTAATACCGTCAAAAATGAATTTAAGATTCAACTTACGAAGGTATAACTTCAAATCAATTATAAGTCGACTGATGTTAACTTTATTTGAAGGGACAAACGAGAAACCTTTGCCAAGAATGGAATGTAACTCTGAAGGTAAATCATCACCAGTTAAATTCAAAATGGTGATATTTAATTCTTTTTCCGATTCTTGCCTTTCCACTTTTTTCTCATTTGTACCCTCCCGGACCACCTTGGCGTTTTTACATTTCCGACTTTGTCGGTCAAAAAAGGACCTTGTTTATTTACAGAATTGGTACAAGTAGAGACATTAGAAGCAGAAACGACTTGTGCAAAGGATGTTTTAACTTTGCCTGTCTCACTTGACTTACTTTGCAAATTATCATTGTTATTAGAAACACTGGAAGTAATATTTAAATCATTGTCAATAATAGTTGGATTGTCATTGTTGTACTGTTCAACAGAATCAGATGAAGACAAGGACACAGCCTTTCTGACATTACCCTTTTTATTCTTTAAGGGATATGCCGAATTGTTGCTGTAAGCAAAAATGTCTCTCTTCATCTTTTTATGTTTTCTGTCAATAATGGATGCTCGGTGCCTGTCTAATTTGGCCTTAATGCCAAAGTAGAGAGTAGAAAAATTGCTAAAGGCTTTGTAAATATGAATGTTTTTGTCCAAACGTTCAACTTGTTCTTTTAACACAGACAGTTCAGCTCTATAATGTTCAATTAACACATTCATGAAAGCTAAACCAGCGTTGTTGAAAATCTCGACTAACTGTTGATACAAGCAATCTCCTTCCACTGCACAGTTCGGAAATTTGGACCATCTAAGACCTAACGGTACACACTTCAATCGAACACATTCTTCCAAATAAAATATTTCGTTTTGAAGCGACACGCACTTCAAACAAAACTTTTCAAGCTGGAAAATGTTCTTTTTACAAGTTAAAACAGAGTCAGCAAGTGGCGGACAAGTCTTGTTACTTACATTTTCAGAATTAACAAGTTCTTCATCATGTTTAAAAGGATTTACCGAATTTCGGAAAATGTTTTCAACCACCTAGTCCAACATATGATTCACTTGCTCCACTGGCTTACTAGAACCCGGTGCAACCGAACTGTTGACTGGAACAGTTTTTGAAGTACGAACTTGATTACAAACACCATTCATACTAGAGCCTGAAGCGAGGGCATTTCCTCCATTACTTCCCGGGCTTCCGATAGAAACTTGGTGATTGACAGAAGCAGTCCCGCCTTCTCCCGTCTGAGAAGGTAATATTTGATAAGTTAATGTCAGAATTGAATAGGTTGGGACTTGATGCCATATATCAGTATGCATATGTTGAAAATAGATCTATTACCAGCTGCAACATGATGTTCTATAACAATATAATAACAGCTATGAATGAAAAAATTGTGCTGCGATGTAATTTATATAGATTTAACTTCAGCATTTGACAGGGGCATACACAAAACACTGATCAATAAATTAGTACAACTAGGCATTGATATACTCTTCATAAGACGGATAGCGGCATGGCATCAAATAGGACATGGCAAGCATCATACAGCAACTGGACAGGTGAAATCCTTTTTTACAGTCAGGGTGGCCCACAAGGCTCTGTTCTAGGCCCTTACATGTTTAGATTGTATCTTTCAGACCTAACTTTTTCATCTGAGATCTTCTATAGTTTATATGCAGACAACATGACATTGGGTAAACTGATTACGGTTTACTATTGAAATATCGAATGGCACTACATCGACTGTACTATAGTCGAACACGGAAGTTCGAAAATAGTAATGTCAACGACAAAAAAACAATCTAGGACTGTGTTTTAACATGGGTCGAGGTAGGGGAGATGTTTGTAGTTCTGAATAATACTGAACACCTACCTCGACCCATGTTAAAACCATTCCTAGATTGTTTTTTTGACGTTGACATTACTATTTTCGAACTTCCGTGTTCGACTATAGTACAGTCGATGTCGACATTACTATTTTCGAACTTCCGGGTTCGACTATAGTACAGTCGACATAGTGCCGTTCGACATTTTAATAGTAAACCACTGATTACATGTGTTACAGATAAGACATGTCAGCAAAATAAATTGACTAAATTAACCATTTGGGAACAGGAGAATAATATGCTGATAAATTCATTAAAACTAAGCATATGAGATTTGGTAGACATAAATTGAAAGGGGAATATTTAATACAGCACACAGTGACTGAAACTTTAGATTCATTTAAGGACCTGGGTATATGGATGAATCCAGCTATGAGTTTTTCTTATCATATCAACCGAAGGGATAATGATAGTTATAGAACTATAGGATATTTAAAATGATTTATAAAGTCTAGGAATTCAAAAATGATGAAGTCGTTGTTTGTTAGTTACATTAGACCCAAACTTGTGTATGGAATAACAATATGGAAACCCTATAAGAAAACAAGCATGAGTAAACTGGAAGGAGTACAGCAGAAATATACCAAGGGCATCCATGGATGTGAGTATTTAAGTTATTATGAAAGACTAAAATATCTGAACTTGTACATTGTCTCTTACAGATATCTAAGAGAAGATCTTATTCAGGTATATAGGGCATTTAGAGACAACTACCTCTGGGAATGTTTGGGGTTATCAAAAAGTACTAGAGAATCATCAGACAACCTATGTAGAAGATTCTATAGGAATGAGAAGTGTACTAACTGGTTCTCTGACAGAGTAGCTGATGCATGGAACAGACTGCCAAATTACATTAAAGCAAGTACTAGTTTATATATATTTTTAAGAAGAGTCTGGACACTTATTTTGGAAACAAGTGTTTTGGTATATTGGCAAACTAGAAGGGCATTCATGCCCATTCTTGAAATATTTGTATGCATGTATGTATGTAATTATGCAATGTTCAAATGCATTAGATCAACATTTACCAAATTCCAGTGCTTTTCCCATTTTTTGAGTTGGTATGATTCTGAAGTTGGTATATTTTATTTCCTGGGGTGTGGAGGCAGAGCATTTTAACCAGTAATACAAATTCCAAACATTGAGAATGTAACTAAAATACTCTGAAGTAGACTGGAAGCCCTATCTCCCAGTAAAAGTTGTTTTTTGTCTTTATCTTAGTAAATGCAAATGTGACCTGTTGGTTTACATTTGCAATTTATTTTTTATGATCTTAGTGGTTATTAGTAGTGACCACTGATTAGTCTGTTTGATGTGTTTTGATTAAACTCACTGGCTATTATTCAGTTTATAAATTTGCATAGTTTTACACCACTGCTGCTTACTCTTTTAAGGTTCTCAGATGACTAGATGTGAGACAAGGCTATACAATCATGTTTACAGTTCCTCCATTCCTCCATTTGTTTTATTTATTCTGCTCCTGTCTTTTTTTCCGTTTTAGTGTTTCTCCATACTTGGACTTCTGTTAACTTTAGTGTTAATAAGCATCATCAAAGACTGAATGGAGCACCACATAACTTTTGAAATTTATTTAACTATATTTCTCCTTTTCCTGTTACATTTATTTTATTATATTAAAGCTCTTCTACAATACTCAAATTATTATTTCTTTTTTGGTTTGCATTCTTTATTCTATAATTTTCTAAACTCTGAAATTTGAATTCTTGGAAGGGATGAGCTTGCATGTTTTAAACAAATTTAGACAGTCTTTCTGTATTTTTTTTTGCTTATTAAATCATATCTGCATCTTTCTTCCTGATCTACTTCTCTACATTACTTTCGTAATAAATTCTGTACTACTACTTATTACATTTATGTGGTTTATTTATGTCATGTACATGCGCTTCAATGCATTCACATTAACATGTTACTAACTGCTATGGTTCATTGCCGATATGCTTTTGTAAAACTGAAAGCTCTAATCTCTGGCTATGTTCATGCTGTACTGCTCAAATTTTCTAAGGTGTATTACATGGCACCTCTACCACCTTAAAATATTTCAAACTATTTGCTGTTTCTGATCTGTTTTTCCATCCTTTACACTATTTTTTGGTTTTGGTTGGGAGAATTGTACTTCTATATGAGAACCTTCTCAATAATGGGCTTTGTTGCTTATATGATTTCATCTGAAATGTTTGGCAGTAGGACTCACAGATGAAAAAGTTTTAATGCCAGATAAGTATATGAGAACATGTACCCTCACTTTCCTGATAGGTTGTCTCATATGATGCATATTAGAAATTGGTGCATTTTTTATATGATCTTGATACGTGAGTGTTAAATTACAATCTACTGTTAACATCTTTTCCCATGAATATAATTAGGCTGTGAGTTAACTCTATGAGCACATACTGTGTGGCAAGAGTTATCATTATCATCATCATCATCATAATCATCATCATCATTACTGTTGTTGTAAAGTAGTATTTTTGCTTATAAACTGTGCATGTTTAATTTGGTCTATCTTGTCATATATGGCATGGATCCCTCTTACTAGGTGAATCTTAAAGTGCCATTCTTCCCTTGCCAGCTTTTGCACTTTGCTTCCCCAGGTGCTTCTGGAAATATCTGGTTATGACTCATTTCCTTATAAAGCAACTGTGCAGCATATTACCACAGTTGCTTAGGAAGTGTTCCACATTGGCCTATTTTTCAGATCACTTAAGATCTATCTGTTTTACCATGATGCTTTCTGACCATTTTATGAATTAGTGTTTTTTTAGTTTGGACTCTTAACTATGTTTTGGCTGAATCATTGCTATTTAATTGTGTTTATGTAGTCTATATCACATTACTTTAACTTTTGTATTTATATACTGTATTATTTTTATTGCATCTAGTCATATTGATTTCAGTGCTTTACCATTTTATTATTAATGCATTGTACTTAAATCATTATAATAACAATGAAGTTTAAGATTAAGATGGGCCTTTACAAATCACTTCTATATTTTATTACACTTTCACACAAACCATTTAGTCAAACTGTAGAAAGTACTGCTTTCATGTCATTAACCAGAGAAGTCCCGTTTCGGTGTCATTTCCTTCTCAGTAAAACCTTAAGCTTCCATTATAAAGCAAAAATGATATTGATGTTTAGGAAGTTTCAACATCCCTTTCAGCACAGCCATGCAGCTGAAGATTTGTTAGCTGAATCTGTTTTACTGCACAGACCATATGCTTCACACATAGAAATCCAGCTACTGCTTGAAAACAAATCATAATTTCTGAAAGAACAACTATATTTTTCAGGTGCACATTTTCTAATAACAGATGTAATGAAGTCCATATCCATGCATTTTCAGTCTTCTCAAATAACACTTTATTTACTACTTACTTATTAATAATTGGGTAAGCATATGGTTACTCTCTAACTCTTTTTAGACATGACCTGGGCAACAAGACCATGAGCATAAATCAAGCACTTGCAGACAAATTTATTGCATCCAATAAACTAGCATATTTTTGGAATTTGTGGCAGTCATGAATAGAATGAAGAGGGTACTGGACAAATAAATAAATGCATTTCATGTGCCTTAACTTTCACTGTTGATAAAAACAACTGATTTAAATTACAGTTAAAATTCAGGCATTTTCCCCTCTCTCCATGGTTGTGCATTCATCAAGTTAATTTATTTCAGTTTGGGGGGGCATGGAGATGGAATTCATATTCCCACATTTAATAAACAACTTGCACTGCAAATTAATAATCGGTAAATAGGAGGTTCAGAGAGCAGCTCACAAATACAGATTCCAAAGATTCCAAATGCATTCTAACAACATTTTGACAATGTAAATGGTGTAATTTCAGCAAAACGTACTCATAAAGTCCGTAAAATATGTTTCCACACACTCTCTACCACAATTTGTACACAAAGCCAATTGTGTTGCAATATAATTGCAATTTTATTAAAGAAACTGAGCACTTTCATCCTTAATTGAACAGGGACTTCATCAGAGTAAAAAACATCACTTGAAAGCCATTAAGTATACATCCACCAAGCAGCAGCCATCTAATAAATAATTCATCAAAATATGAACATGCAGTGATGCAATAATAACAATGAATAACTACTCAATTAATATAGATGAAAATATAAAATGTATTATCAATCATAAACAATCTGTTATACAATAAAAAAGCATAATAATATAAAGTTGTGTATTCAAGTGAGTCAAAATTAGTATTATAATATTCCACTGCACTCACACAAATGACCAAAGAATATAATGTAGAATTTTTTCAAGATCAAATAATCCTACTGTTTGGTTAACAACTGCAATCCATGCATTTCTACCTCCCTCACTCTGAAGGCTTTTAATTTTAATCAATATCTAATAAATTAACTACTCTAAATAAGCCTAATTAAGGTACTACAAACTTTTCTCATATTCAGTTACCTTCTTAACCACTTTCATCAAATTATAAACCTCACTTCTCTTAATTAATGTTTTAATAATATTTCTCTGTAATATTCTCTATCATCTATTCTGTTATGCTATCTTTTAACGTATCCCTTACTTTGTCAACCTGTGTTCTATACTTTTAATTATTTATTTATTTTTTTATTTAGTTAGTTACATTTTTGTTGCTGTGGTAGAGTGGTGATCACAGCAGGGCCAATTTCAGGCTAAACCCAGGTTACAGAAAAAGTATAACATTCCTCTTCATGGCTCCATTCTTGGGTGAGTTTTGGGTAGAACCACACAGCATGGTTTTGGGAGGTTGGAAAATACTGCAGAGACACAGGAAGAACATATAAACTCCACATAGGCATTTGCCAAAGGCCAGGTTCAAACCTTGTATAAGTTGGGAAAGTCCTTAACCTTTATGTTAACTGTGACATCTCTATCACCTTGTGCCAAAAACCTAGTCAGGTGTACCACAGGGAATGAAACTTTTCCCAATACTCTATTCCATTTTTATAATACTCTATTCCAATCTTATATATAAAACATGAACAAATACCCATTCATACCTTACACCTCCTTATTCATCATTCTTCTCTCACTTCCTTGCTTCTATCAAATTCTCTCCCCTGGCTTTCTTACCAAATGTACCACATCCTGTTTTTCTCTCACTTTATATTGCAATTGCTGTTTGTATTATACAAACTTATTATTAATTTCTCTATAAACTGGCAACAATTTCTGGAAATTTTAAATCATTGTCATATAGCTTGTATCCATTCTTAACCAATGTTTTCATATTATGTCTAATTTGATATAATTATTTAAATGTAGCTGTTTTGTACTATTTTTAAGAGTATAAAATTATTGTTCTTAAAATGTTTTCTAATACTTTGGAGCTTTTCCCTCTTGGTCTCTTATGCAAATAGGGTCTACCACGTACGACTTTCCTAGTGCTCAAATGTCAATAAATGTCAATAAATAAATTAATTAAATAAAGGAATTCATAAATTACCCCTTGACCTACTCCAGTTGCAAGTCCTCTTATAAGCCAATGACATGGTTATCTAGAGACCCAACCCAGTAAAACAGGTAATCCATGCCCTACTACAAAGTGACATTCTACACCAAAACCATTGGATCACCACTAACAAGCTTCTCCTTAACCACCACCCCCTCCAAAAAAATGGCTATATTCTTTGGTACTAACAAAAGTTTCTAAAGTTCCCAGCTTCCTGAAGTGTTTTGAACAGCACAGCAATATTATTGACATCCCACTTTAGGTGTCTTGCTGGAGCAATCTCTTAACTTCCAGAATTATATTCAAAATGTTAGAGCTAAAATAAACTTCTTTTTCTGGATTCAGAAAATATCTCAATTTGTTTCATCATGAGCTTGGACTGCTATTGTAAATGGTGTCCTGTTCACATAAGTTAAGCATGGCTAATCCTTGTTTGACACCTTCTCTAACAAAAACACATTAATGCTATAGATTTTATTTAATAAAATATGCCACTTCATCAACAACTCGCATCACCCTGCATACCATTGCCTTTCTTTACCCAAGGCATAGAGATCCATGGGATCCAAACAATTCTGAAAACTCTATAAAGATGTCCCTTCCCCACCTGTAGTGAAACTTATCACTAGCATCCAGACATATAATCTTAAAAGCCAGGGTGCAGTAGTCTATACTATCCAAATTCTATCTACTAAAAAACATAGTTGTAACTCTAGTTTCTCCATACTCAGTCAAACATTATGCAATTCCTTTATTACTATTTCACTGAGCATAATAACTGTTCTGTGTTCAGGCCCCGACTCATGCATTATTTTTTGGAGTGATGCAAATACCAGAATGCAGAACTCATCACTTTATGAACACTACTATTAACTAGGTTAATATCCTTCCATGCCATCCTATTTATGCAGCTACACTACTAGTTACCACTATGTTTCTGCATCCTGTCAATATGTGCTTAGCTTTATTTTCTCCTTGTTCACTGTCATCTTACAGCTTTTACTTTTCTTAGTCCCCCTGTCTCCTTGGAATCTGTAGGGGGAATTCAGTAAAGCCTACACAATTTTTTTATTGTGTACGCATTGCTCCGTGATGGGTACATGAGCGCAAACATTTTTAGATTCAGAAAGCGCCGCTTAGTGGTGCACAAGCACACACAAATAAGGAAAGTTCCATGTAGTGCAAATTACATAATAAGCAGGTGAATGTTATGCAAATGACTCAGGTGGAGCAATCCAACAAGCAGAAAGGCATCCATGTAGACTCCATGTCCATAGTGTATGCAGAACTTTTCCACATATAGGAGTCTACACAGAGAGAAGGGGATGTAAAACATCAGAAATATGGGCATAAACTCCCCAGTAAATGTTTGAACATATATATATATATATATATATATATATATATATATATGTGTGTGTGTGTGTGTGTGTAAAATAAATGTACATTGTGGATGTATGAAACAAAGGGAATAAGTAAAAATAAATTCATTTTTTTGTAATCATTTTGGCATGTTTTCACTGTGTGCTGCAGTGCGCAAACATGCTAAACTGAAAATAAAAAAGAAATAGGAAAAAAAACATATGATATTTTTCAGAACTGTATTTATAGGATGTTGCATCGGGTTCATAGAAAGGTGCAATGGTGCTGTTGCCCAGGTTATACAGCTATGAACCATGTAGTTTCTAGGCTGTCTGCATGGATATATATGCAAATGAGGTGAATTTGTTGAATCATTAAAAGGAATAACAGTGTCCACAGATCCCTTTTGAGTAGGGTCCTACACCATATTGATATTTCCACTGAATGTGGATGCCGGCAGGGGGTGTATCCCATTACTTTAAGGATTTTTTTAATTCCTGGTGTGCATGTTTGCATGGTGTGCCACATAGCTGAGCATGTTCATGTCGAAAGACAATCCAGGTCACAGTGATGACATAGACAGCAAGTAATTATAACCAGATATAGTCAGTTATTGATTTTGACTTTTGTATAAGCTATGCTGTACAGCATGGTGCATAGCACCATGTTGCTCAACAAAGTAGGCTCATTAAATGATGTTGACTACATTCTAGACTGGTGAACTGCATAATAATTATCCAATTATACATGCTGGACCTACAGCAGACGTATATAAAGTATGCATACAGCCTATATTCTGATTTTCCCTTGATACTTCAAGACCATTGGAGTAAAGACTTGAAAATTTTATCTGAGATAATGCTAGGGGTTGTTGCAGCTATTATACATCTGTATGTGCTAGATGCTGAAGTCAGTGCTGCTGGTGCTGCTGACAACAGGCTTAGACAGGGAAGGAGAAGAGTGTTCAGGTCAGGGTAAGCTTCCAGCTGCTGCATGAGCTGGAGATTCTAGAGTGCTACAGGGGGAAATGGACATATTACAATAACTCACTGAACTCTGCTGTCTGCAACTTATAGCAAAGTTATGTGTATCACTAAGGATACTAGCTACAGGTACTTTTCAAAGATCAACATGGGACATGATGCGGGTGTCACAGGCATCTGCATCTGGGATACTCCCAACAGTTCCTGGATTATATGCTATCACATGCCATTGAGCACATTTTTTTTTTCGCTCTCAGCTTGGCTTCTTTCATATATCCCTAAATCCAAGACTCCTTCTCTTAAACAACATCCTATCTGCAAAAAAGAGTAACTATTGCTCACACATCCTGAGTTCTTAGCTCACTCACACAGCTAAAATTCAAGAGTCTCTCTGAAATGCCATCCGTTCTGCTAACAAAAAAACAAAGAAGCTTGACTAGTGCTCATACATCCTGAGATCTTATCTCAGTTACGCAGCTACAATTCAAGATACTCTTTCTGAAACACCATCCTTTCTAACAAAAAAAAAAAGCTTGACTACAGCTTACACATCTTGAGATCTTATCTCAGTTACCTAGCTAACATGCAAGACTCTCTCTGAAATGCCATAATTTCTAATAAAAATCAACCACCACCTCAGAACACAACACCTGCAACACATAGACCTCACAGTCAGAGTGTCAAACAGTCACAGCCCTTAAGGCCAAACACAATGCCAGACACACTAGTCATTGGTGACTCCATAGTCAGACACACTGATGTCCCGCTCACCAGACTGAGTAAGGAGAAGGTCACAGTAAGCTGCCTGTCGGGCGCTAGAATCCGCCACATAACGCAAGCACTCAGGTCTCTCAACAGCAAGTACAAATATGACTCATTCATTGTCCACGCTGGTGTAAGCGACCTGAGACGTACCTCCTTGGACTACATGAAAAGAGACATTGAGGAGCTCTCTGACTATGTAGCCCAGGCAGGTATGACCCTGACCTTGAGCAGTATCCTACCTTCACCAAGAGTGATGCCACAATACAGAGATAAGATGATCAGCTTTAACAATTGGCTTAAACACTGGTGTCATTCAAAGGGGATCCAGTATCTGTCTGCCTGGGATGACATGCTGGACAAGCCACGCTGCTTCGCAAGGACGGCTTGCACCTGTCACCCTGGGATTCGGATATTGGCAAAGGCTCTTGCCACCCCATAGTGCCTTTTTAGGCAAGGCTCAAATTCTAAACCTACCACCCTAGAACACAAAAAGGAAAAAACTAAGGGTAATGCTGCTCAATGCCAGAAGTCTCAATCTCAAAATGCACACTCTCGAGGCCCTTCTCAGTATGGAGAACATCGATGTCTGTGCTGTGACAGAAACCTGGTTCAAGGCTCCTGAGAGCACCCCAGCTATCAGGTTTTACCTCATATCATGCGTTCCGGCCCCAAAATCCGGACAATACCAAGAAAGGAGGTATCCATATTCATTAAGGACACCCACACCTCAAGACTGCGATGCATCGGAGACCATCCAGGTGCAATTAACCATAGGCAAGACTGCTCTGCAAATTGTAGCATGTTACAGGCCACCCTCACAAACTCAGGAACCTCACATGGCCTTCCTGAAAACACTAGAGGGATAAATGTATCACCAAACACCATCATACTAGGTGACTTCAATTACCCTAATATAGACTGGGAACACTACTCAAGCCCAAACACCCTAGCCCAAAAGTTCCTGGAATTCATAAACTCAAATGCCATGGAACAACTAGTCACCATCCCCACAAGAGGAGATAACATACTTGATCTCATCATCACGAACATGGGAGCACAATGTTCAACACCGGAAGTATACCCCTCACTGGTGAGATCAGATCACAAACTAATCTCGCTGGAGGTCCTCATCCCACCCCACCTGAAATAAAAAGACCACAGTAAAGAACTTCTCAAAAGCCGACTTCACACTTCTAAAGACTAGTGTGGTCTCCTTTAAGGCCCCGAGCTGGTGGAAAACAGTACTCAAGCCGCTGAATCACTTACAGACGCCTTCTACCAGCACCTGCAGGACTGCATGGATAAGGCAATCCCAAACAAAACAAAGACTCTTAGTACCAAAGGCAAGCGTCCAGTCTGGTGGACCCCAGCCATAAACAAACTCTACAATAAAGGAGGAAGCTACTACAAGATACAGCAAAATCCTTAAAAGGTAAGACACCCTTGATCACTATAAGTAAAAACTAAGAGCTCTCATAAAATCATCCAAAGCAAATTTCGAGAGAAAAATAGCTAAAGACTCAAAAGACAATCATAAGGCCTTCTTTAGCTATGTTAGACACCTAGGAGGAAACTCCCAGATATGCTCAGAACTAGTTCAAAATGATGTGAAGATTACTGATCCTACAGACATTGCCAACATACTGGCTGACAGGTTCAGTGCAAACTTCTCCCCTCCCCAAAGGAGAGATATCTATACCAAACGATTGCAGCCCCCAAACATCTCCAGCCCAAGTGAGAACTGCTCTCTCCAAAGCAAAAACACAGCATCCATGGGACCTGATGGTGTCCCCGGCTGTGTGCTCCACGAACTCAATGAGGAATTAAACCCACAGCTAGGACAGCTGTTTAATCAAAGTCTTACCTCTGGATCCAGGGGGCGCACTGCAACTGTGGTCCCACTTCACAAAGGCGGTGCCTCCACCGACCCTGGAAATTACCGGCCCATTAGCCTGACAAGCCTTATCTGCAAAGCCATGGAGAGGATCATAATGGACCTCATAAATAAAGACATAGGGAATTTGCAGACTTTGGATCCAACCCAGTTTGGCTTTGTCAAAGGCAGATCATGCCTTTTAAACTTGGTTGACTTCTTGAAACAGTCACCAAAGCCATTGGCGAGGAAAGGCAGTCCATACAGCCTACCTCGATCTGGCTAAGGCCTTGATACAATACCCCACTCGGGTATCATTGAAAAACTCATCAGCTTAAATATTAACCCATACATCACAAGATGGGTTGCAAACTGGCTGAGTGACAGAACCCACAGGGTCAGAGTTGCTGGCGCCATGTCAGACTCAAAACCTGTCACAAGTGGTGTCCCACAGGGCTCAGTCCTGGGCCCACTCTTGTTTGGCATCTACTTTTCAGTACAAGCAAACACAGGAGGGTTATGGCTGACAAAGTTTGCAGATGACTGCAAACTGGGCCATAGTAGAAAACACATCTGACACAGCTATCCTTCAGAAGGGTCTCACAGAAGCGGATAACTGGTGCCAGAGCCACGGCCTGAAGTTAAATGCCAAAATGCATAGTCATACCCTTTGGGAAAAACAAGGTTACCCCTAGCTACCAAATAGGTGGCAATCCACTGAGCACAGAAGAAGTTATCAGGGACCTGGGGACCCAGGTTGATAGTAGTCTGTCATTCGACACCCATGTAGCTAAAGTAGTTAGGAAGACTTTCTACATTGCCCACCTTATCATGAAGGGATTCTCATCTAGATCAAGGGAGGTCATAGTCTCCCTTTACTCATCACTCATCAGACCAATGATTGAGTACAATGCCCCATTTGGGATGTATCTGACCCGACACCTGCAGCAGCTGGAGAGGCCACAAAAGTTCCTCACCAAAAGGATAAAGGGTCTCAAAATCTGTCCTATGCTGCCCGACTGAAAGAACTCCAGCTCTATTCAGGCTCAGAGGTGAGCTTTGCCTAACATACAAGGCCATGTCAAACCCACATTTGATGAATATGCTTCACCTCAAAAAATCTAGATGCATCAGAGCCACAACGGCGGAGACTTAAACCTCGACACGGCTATTAATAGGACGTGCTGGAGGGATAGATTCATTACCCAAAGACTCCCTATGCTGTGGAACAAAATCCCGGTACATGTGAGGCAGAGCACGCTGGCCTTGTTCAAGAGAAATCTTGACCAATGGATGGGAGATCGCAGATATACCCCAGGGATTACCTCAGTGTCACTGCTCGACAGAGGCACAGCAAAATAATGGGTATAGTTCCCCATACTAAAGGGGTGGCGTAAGCCACAAAACGATGGGCTAGGCTTGTAAATGCCCTCGGGCAGATAGCCTAGTATAAACCTATGAACCTATGAACCTATAAAAAAAAAACAAAAACCAAAAAAAAAAAAAGCTTGACTACAGCTCAGACATACTGTGTTCATTTGCATGGGTACATTTCAGCAGGGAACTAGGAGTGTACTATTGTGAAGTTGGTTTTGGCCACTGTATTATTCACGTAAGGCTTGTGGTGGATTGCTGTTCCCCTTGCTATTGTGTGCTGTCTTATAATAGTAGTGGGAGCACACTATCCTACCACAGAGCCCATGCTTCAACCTTAAACAATATTTATTATATTACTGTCTGGCCTTTTTCTCCCTCAGGTAATTGGTTATAATCTTGCTACCACTCTCCCTCAGCCAAATTTTATTTGTTCCACTCTGCTCTGCAAACTTTTCTGCACTCAGCTTGTTTGATGTGAAATCTTAACTGAGGACAACTCAACTGCAGATTCATTGTGTTTTGCAGTATTTTACTCCTTCTACACATCGGTACTGTAATTAGAGACTGGAGTGGTACATCCCTTATGCTTTCAAATCACATGTTAGACTAATGTTCCTATTACAAAAATTGTAATAAAGACTCATCCTGCAGCTGTTGGAGCTGTTACACATAAATATACCCTGGGCATGACAATGCACACACAATTCCTGAACCATCAGTATGCATTTAAGCACTTAAACTTCCTTTCCTCTCTTATATTTATTAGTTTACCATAGTGATGAGAATATCTACCTCACTCAGCTATCTACTCCTGTCCTTCCTATATTTGTATCCCAGTGTTCCAGCTCCACTTTCTCAGATATATATCTATATAAAGTTGCATTCTGTGCTCTTTTAAATATTACTGCATCCTTACTCTTCCTCTTTTATCACAACTTATCATATATCACTCAATCGTGTACACATTTCTCCCACTATGTACTCCACCTGTAATAATTAAAATGACCATAGTTCACCACAAATCACTTCCAGTATATACAAAGACTCACCCAATTTCAATTCAAATTCAAATTACTAAACCCTCACACCTACCACAACAAAATAAATCTAAATGCTGCAGTTAAACCAAAACAAGCTTACAGAGCATATCAGTTTTTGCCTCTCTGTCACGATATTCATCCCAGCCCCAGACCATCTTTCCATCCTGACTTCCCAGTAGCTAACATATAGATTTCCACTACCCAAAATCCCAAACTATCACCACATCAATATCAAATAATATTGACTACTTCATAATTCCTCACATACCTGACCCCATCATTCCTAAAAACTACCACCCATTAGACCCAGGTATATCAGCCCCAAAACTAAACATTGTCAAAAATTTATAAACAAAATTATGAAACTCATAGTTAGCTTAAATTACAGCCTGCCAATTGGTTGAGACATCCACACAAACCCTGGACCATCCCCAGTTGCTGATTCCAGTTCCCAAACCAATATTCCTTCTAACATAACACTGGCTAATAGGCCCCCTAATTCTCTCCTGACCTGACAACTAAATATCAGCAGCATAAACAATAAGGTCCATAATCTGCATGCCCTCTTAACAGTTTACTCCCCCGATGTATTATGTCTCGCAGAGACCTGGCTAAAACCAGTAACTAAAGACAATGAGGTAATACCACCAGGGAACAACATACTTAGATTAGATCGTACTACTAGGAAGGGTGGTGGGGTAGCTGCACTCTATAAAAATACACTAGATGTTACCATGGTCTCCCTACAAGCACCCCAGTTTAATAATGGAGAAATTCTTATTATCAAACTACAGATTAACAATAACAAATGCATAAACATTGTCTGCATTTACATTCCCCCAGGTAATGATACAAACACCCTAGAGGACATCCTCCTCTGGTTATACAGTACCTACCCCCAAGAAACTATGGTACTTTGAGATTTTAACATTGATTGGAACACCTGTTCCTCAGATTCTCCTACAACCCATGTCAACCTACACGGTTTTATTTATTTATTTATTTTATTTTATTTTACATTTGTTGACCGGGCTAGTCCAGCTGGATATATGTCCATTTTCAGTGGAGGCCCAGGGAGAAAAGCTCCAACGAAATTTACAAATAATACACAGTAATGGTCCAAACAAGTTAAAATTCTTAAAACATTAAGACAGAACATAAAATCTTTGGAGAGAGGCAAGTTAAAACAAAGTTGTAACATATATTTGCTATACAGATTCTTAGATATAAGTTTCTAATATGGAAAAATTAGAAAAAAGTAGTAAAAATATTTTTTTTTTTTTTTTTTTTATCTCTCTAGTGTGTTATGTGAGGAGGAGTTTAGGAGGGAAGGATACAAGACAGGTTAGTCTGTGTTGTTACAGGAGCAAAGCCAATGCTTGTTAAGATGTGTCTTTAGTTGTTTTTTAAGAGTGGAGGACTAGACAAAGATGAGATATCAGATGGTAGTTTGTTCCATATATGTCCAACAGAGTTAGAAAAAAGGCTATTGCCAGCAGAGTTATTGGGTATGGTAGTATTAACCAGTAGTTTGTTTGCAGAGCGTAGCTGTTTCAAGTTATTATATGGTGTAATGAGGTTGGAGAGAACAGGTGTTTTAGCAGGCTGATAAAGAATTTTGTGAGCAGTTAAGAGCTGTTGATAAGTCAGCCTGTTAGGAAGTTCCAGCCAGCCTAGTTGTTTTAGGTTATGACAGTGATGGGTTCTGAAGAGAGATCCTGTGGCAAATCGGGCAATATTATGGTAGGATGTACTAAGTTTCTTGAGGTTATATTTCGAGAGATTGGTATAAATAGTGGAAGCATATAGAAGGGTAGAGATAAGGTGAGAACTGGCTAAGGTGGTCCGAGCTTCAGGTGTAAGGAATGATTTGATTCTATAGAGGGAACCAATCTTTTTGTTTATTGTTTTTATTGTGTTGTTTATATGAGAATCAAAATTGAGATTGTTGTCAATAGTTACTCCTAGTAGTTTTGTAGTAGCATCAGGAGAAATCAGGGTGTTATCACGCTCCAATCCTCACTCTCTAGGATAGTCAAACCCAATAACAAAGACAGTATCCTTGACTGGATACTTATCAACAGCCACCCCTATATGTACAAGTCAGGGACCCTCCCAGATGACCTAACTGACTACTTACTTACGTACATTATTAAGCGCAAGGTGGACAACCCCATCAGACTACCTTTAAAACCATCAACTCCACCAATTTTCAAATTGAAATTAAAGCTTGCAATTGGTCAATCCTAAAGCACCTTTAACTGGATGATGCAGTAGCATACTTTAATTCCATATTCCTTACTATTCTTGATTCTCACACTCCTGCTCGCTCCGTTACAACCAAAAAAAAAAAAAACTGCCCAGTGGCTCTCAAAAGTGGACAAATCTAAAATCATATCTAGAAATAAGGCATGGGACCAATGGCGTGCCACAAAAGACCCACTAGATCAACTTAGATACCAACAGCTAAGGAATCGCACAAAAAATCTATTATACTAGACAAAAAAACTTCTACTACCATGTTCAATAAAAACATCACAATAAACCTCAAAATTTTTGGCAGGAGTAAACAAACTTCTTCACCCAAGACAGTCCTCCACTCCTACCCTGTCAGCTTCCAACCATAAATCCCCAGAAGATATTGCAAATACCTTCAATAGTTTTTCACAGAGACTATCTAATCCCTAGCCAGCCAACTGGCACCAAGCTGCTCCACCCCAAATTCTGCCACAGCCAATACCCTACTCTCCTTTAGCTAATACCCTACTCTCCTTTAGCTAATACCCCACTCTCCTTTAGCTAATACCCCACTCTCCTTTAGCTTTCAGCCTGTGTCTACATCACTTATCATATCTCTAGTTAAGAAATTAAAACCAACTACTCTAGCAGCTGATCTCCTCCCACCAGAGTATCTGCGAAAAGCAGCAGATGCCATAGCATACCCCATTTCCATCATAATCAACAGAACATTATCTAAAGCCACCATCCCCTCCTTTGGAAAATATCTCATGTAATACCACTTCTTCGAACTGTCAAAATTTAGACCCATAGCTATTCTGACACCATTGGCTAAAATTACTGAGACGTGTGTCCATAAACAACTTATGCATTATCTTACCCAGAATAAGCCTTTGGCTAACTCTCAGCATGGTTTTAGGCCACACCACAGTACCACCTCAGCCCTCCTATCCTTCTCTAACACCATAAACCATAACCACAATAATAACAAGCTTTCCTCAGCCCTCTTTTTAGATCTCTCCAAGGCCTTCGATATGGTCAACCACCAAACACACATGCATACCCTTATGGCTTTCTCACTAAATAGCTATGTGCTTCAGTGGTTCCAATCCTACTTGTGTGGGTACACAACAAGCCGTCCTATGGCCTGACAAGCTATCAACCCATCTACCTGTCACCCTAGGTGTCCCCCATTGCTCCATACTAGGACCCCTTCTTTTCTCTCTCTCTTTAATAATGACCTTCCCAGTGTCATCCCAAATGCTACCTGTATCCAATATGCAGATGACTCCACCTTGATTTCTTCAGCCACCTCCCCGACAGATCTAATGACATTAACCCAGAATACTTTCAAAATAGTTGAAAACTAGCTCTCTAACCGTCAGCTGATAGTAAACCCTAAAAAAACAAAGTTGCGTCTTTTCTCCCCCACTTGTAAGTCTTCCTCACTACTCTTTACCATAAAATCTAATATTGGTACCATTATCTCTCCAGATGCGCAAACCAAACTCTTTGGCGTCACAATAGAGAACACTCTCAAATTTGATATCCATGTCAATCAAACTATCAAAAACATTAACAAAAAACTTGTCTCCCTCTGTAAGATCAAACATTTCCTTACTCCATTTGCTAGGACTGCTACTGCTCATTCTCATCTACTCTCCACTCTTTATGCCTCCCCTCTACTCACTAATTTGAAAAAATTTGCTCTTAGCAAACTCTCCAGCTATATATAACCATATTGCTAGATTTGCAACAGGCACGGCTTATAAGACCCACCACTGTCACAACCTAAATCTTCTGCTGCGGCTAGAATGGCCTAGCCTACTTCAGTACGATCATCTTATAATTGCCCATAAAGTTCTCAACCATCCCAATAGAAGCCTGAGGTCACGTCACTCTTCTAATAAACTACTGGTTCAAACATCCAAAATCAACAACTCTGCTGGGGACTCTCTGTTTGCTAACTCTGTTGGCAAAACTTGGAACTCTCTTCCTGGTGATCTTCCTCTTGAACCCTCCCTTACTCAGTTCAAAAAAAGCCTCAAGTTATACTTTAAAACTCACTGGCTATGTCCTTGTTCAAAACCCCACTAGATCCTCCTCTATAGTTTGTAATCATGTTACATTCCCTAGTCAATTCATCAACACTGTTTTAAAAATGTATGATTATATTACCTGCTTGTTCAGCTGGAGCCTGTAAACTGTGTGTAACTTGTAATCATTTTGTGATTTTTACTGTATGTTATACCTTGGTGCTTTTCTTCCTGGGCCTCCACTGGAAATGGACATGTATGCTGGACTATCTAGGTCAACAAATGTAAAATAAAATAAAATAAATAAATAAATCTTGAACTCATCCCAAGCCAATACCACCTCCTACTTAGCTCGCCCATCTCTTTATAAAGCAGGGACCATAATGCCATCACCAAAACCATCTCAGCTATCTGAAATCACACAAGCTGCTTAAATTCATTTCCTTAAATACTTGTGGCATCTATAATAAAATTTCAGAACTCCATGGTTGGATCTCCCACAATGCACCAGATGCTCTTGTCATAACTGAAACCTAGCTAATACCCAATATACTTGACTCTGAAATATCACTCCCTACTTATAATATTATCAGGGCTGATAGAACTCAAAAGAAAAGGTGGTGCAGTAGCTTTACTATAACCTGACTATCTTCAAATCCTACCCTATAATAAACTTATTCCCAAATTCCATAACCCTGAACTCCTCATCCCCCATGTCAAACTAAATAACCATAAGCAACTATGCATTGTAGTACTCTACTGTATATTATCCCAGGTAATCATGCTACAACACTAGAAAACATCCTAAACCAGATCTTTTATACAGTTTCTAATGAAAAGATAATCCTAGATGGCAATAATGGCAGATTATCTCCACAAAATAGCCATGAACTAGCCTAAACCTATTTGGATTGGCTTAACTCATTTTCTCCCCCTCACTGTATAACTATACCAATAGCAGTGGCTCAATTCTCAAGTGGGTATTGGTGTCAGATTCCACTAAGTATGTCTCCAGTGGCACCTCACTGATTTCTTACTCATCATGTTAAACAACATTAGCAATTTTATGCCTTATCTATTTATCAGAATTCTAAGCTCCTTTAACTGGTCTATCCTGAAAAATATTCCACTCAGTGAAGGTGTTCACAAATTTAACTCACTTTTCCTGAAAATCCTCAATAGTCTGGGTCCAACTAGAACAAGAAGAATTAAGAAAAACCATACTCCTTAGTTATCCAGTCAAGGCAGGCACCTAATGTGTAAAAAAGATAGGGCTTGGAAAGAATAGCTAGCATATAGATCTCCTCAAATATTACAGCAGTTTAAAGAACTATGTAACCATACTAAAAGACAGATTGTCACAGACAAGAAAATCTACTTCAATAATCCCTTACTAAATTAGTCTTCCAAACCTAAACAATGTTGGTCTTTTATTAATAATGTACTCCACTCAACATCTACCACTCCAAAACCTTTCTAAATAACACTCCCTCTGAAATAGCTGCTCAGTTTAAAACACATGTTATAGAAAGCATTAAAGCCCTTAGTAAAGCTTTTCCTCCCAACAGTCCTGACATGCTCTCTCTTCAGACACCAAATACCCCTTATTTCATCCTAAATCCCATACTATCCCCAAACATTATTTCTTAAATTGAAATCTGTTCTCCTTCACTAGATAATCTTTCAGCAGCATACATCAAGCTGGCTGCTAGTTCCATAGCCTATTCTGTATCTCTTCCTTAATACATCCACAGGTGTACCCCACAGTTCCATTCTAGGCCCCTTACTATTTAACATATTTATAAATGATTTTTACCAAGCCATTCCAAACTCCAGCCTCATACAATATGCAAATGATTTTACTATTATCTGTTCCTCCCCTTCCATCACAACTCTCAACAATCTGATACAATCCACTTTCTCTTCCACTGAACAGTGGATGCAAGACAACCATCTGACCCTTAATGCAACCAAAACAAAACTTATACCATTCAATGCCTACAAATCCTCCTCCATAAATAAACAATCCTTCATAATTACCAGCAAAAATAATACTCCCCTAGAAATGGTCTCTGATGCAAAATTACTAGGAATAACCATTGATGACCAATTAAAATTCGACAAGCATCTACATGTAAATATCAAAAAGACCCACAAAACACTAGAAATGCTTTACCGTAACAGTCACTTTATCTCTCCCGTCACCAAGGTTACACTAGCCAATACATACCTTGTCCTTTCCCTTTTATATGAAGCAACTATCCCCACCAACCTACAATCTTCCCTCAAATTAAAGCTCTCACCTTGCTATAACAAAATATCCACATTTGCCACAGGTCACACAGCCTCTTCCCACCACAATCATTTCCTTCATCAATTAGGCTGGCTTGAGCTACCTAACTTCCTAACTTATACCCAACTTATCCAAGCACATAAACTCATTCATAACCCATCTCGTTGTCCCTCACTAGCAAACACCTTTGAAATGCACAAACCAGATCGACTCCTGAGATCATATTGTCAAAATCTTATCAAATTGCACAAAACCACACGTCCAGCTGGGAAACACCTCATGTCCTTCTCTCTAGCTCACCTTTGGAACTCTCTTCCTTCTCCTGTCTGCGCCACTAGTAGCCTCTCCTTGTTCAAAATCTCACTGCACTCACACCTTACTTCACAATGGAAATGCTCTTCCTCCCATCCTATCTAATCCCAACTACACTTTCTTCCTACATTTTCATACTCTTGTGCCTATCTCTGCCTCCTTAGTTTCTCCACCATTAGGGATGCATATGACCAACAACTAATAATTACCTTATGCTACAAAAAAAAAAAAAGTCTGATGCAATTCTTGTAATTCAAAATTGTGTTGATTTGTTCTTCATCACCACTGTAATGTTTATTAGAAATATATACTAAAGATTTGTACTTTTTGTGTACTATGTATTCATATTTTTCTGGAGCTTTTCTCCCGAGGACTTAATTGAAAACAGGCTCCTTGAGGCCCAATGGACTATTCTGGTAAACAAACTGCAAATAAATAAATAAATAAATAACGCATCTATCAATGAATCATTCATTTTTTCTGTATGGAAAAAATTCTTCATCATTCCATTCATTAGGGGTCACCACAGTGGATCATCTGTCCACTCATAATTGGCAGTGGAGTTTGATGGTGTAAAGTTGCTAGCCTGACACCCAACCTCCACAGAAGGCACATACATGCACACACACATATCTAGGGCCAATGCCAGTTTAGAGAGTCAAATCCACCTACAGCATGTCTTCGAGATGTGGGAGATAACCCATGCGACCACAGGGAGGACACACAGACTCCACACAGAAGGCACCCCAGCCAAGGATTGAACCATAGAACCTCTTGCTGTGAGGTAGCAACTCTAACCGCTGCACCACCGTGGCTGCCCTAGGTATTAAATACCATATGAGCACTAATTCCTTTAATGTGCACTTAAGTGTTTCAAGTGCAGTCACATCTTTTATTGCAAACTATGACACTTGGAACTCTGAAGTATTATAGTTGTTTGCTATTGCTGTGAGCAATGTGCTGACATAAACTCACAACCGTATGCATTTGTTGTTCAAATGCACATCACATGGCAGCACTTGCCTTTTTTTTACTTGTTATTCACTTTAGAAACACAATTTCAAATTTTACTGCATGCAAGTTTCCCTGAATATTTTAAAAAGTGATATTTTAGCTGCTATCAATCCATGCAATTAGAGCTACTAGGCAAGTAGAGTTTGGGTGTGATGTGCAAATATAGGTAACAGTTATAGGTTTGAATCTCTGTTCCTCCAGTTTGTAGAGAGTAATTCTCATGTGTGCACAGTATTAACAGTGACACAGCAATGACTGAATGAGCAAAATGTGATATTGTATTTTATGGCAAGGCTACCAGACACATAATAACAATTTGTCACTGTTTTGCTGCTGTACATCACAGTCCTTATATATTGACCAGAAACAACCCTTCTGTTGCAGTAATACATCCAGTTTTCCTGCTTGTAGGTGAAGAAAACCATGCCCTAAATCACGCATTGAGAAGTAGCAGAGGGAGAGAAGCATGTTTTCACAGTCCACCTTTATTTCTCCAGAAATACTCCTAACATAACTAAAACTTGAGGTTTATATGTGTATTCTTTGGACTATTAGGCATGCTAATATTAATACCAATACAATGCATCTACAAGGTAAGTGTAATAGTCACTGATTTATTGTGAATAAGAATACATTTAAATTCATCTTGTCATAGGAGTTATCAAATGGATTTTTTGAGTAACTGGAGTTTAAGCAATTTTTGTTGACACAACTTAAATAACAGACATCTGTGTTTAACTGTCATATTGATTTTAACTTAGGCTTTACATATAATTTGCTTGTACTGTTACTGCTGTTTGAATTACAGGTAGTGGTTCTCAGTGAGTATTATGTCATGCATAGCCTACCTTTTCTATTATTGTATGGAAGACTGTTGTCTCGATATTCTTAATAGGTTCATAGGTTCATAGATAAGTACTAGGCTATTGGCCCTAGGGCCTATATAAGCCTAGCCAAAAAGGTACCCTGACTTTCGCCACACAAGAAAATTATTTTCCCATGCCCCTGTCAAGAAGAGCCATAGAAGTGATCCCTGGGGTGAATTTCCTATTTCTCATCCAATCATCAAGATTTTTCTTGAAGAGTGCTAATGAGGAGCTTTGCTTGATATAGATAGGTAGTTTGTTCCAGAGTATGGGAAGTCTCTGGCACAGGACTCTATCCTTCCAGCATGTTCTGTTTATTGTGGTGACAAGGTTTAAGTCCCTAGAGTCTGTAGCTCGGAGGGATTGGGATTTCTTTAAGTGGAGCATGTCCAACAGCTCTGGGCTTGACATAGCTTTGTATGTTAGGCAGAGATCACCTCTGAGTAAGTGAAATGCAATGGAGTAAAGCTAGAGTTTTTTGAGACGGTCTGCGTAGGGCATCTGTTTGAGGCTGGTAATCCTTTTTGTGAGGTATTTCTGCAGCCTTTTTGCTGTTGGTAGACATTTACTGGGATGTACCTGAGTTCCACATCTCTTGCAATGCTTTGTAAGTGCACTATGGTGGTTTGTTTCACATTAAATTACACACCATTTGCTGTTATTATTGTGCCACAAGCCATGCTTGCATTTCTGGTTTGTCTAAATTGTTATATAGCATAATTGTGATCATCATTGTATTGCTATAATTTTGCAGGCACATATATGAGAATAATAAAAACGTAAGTAATGGCAATGATACATATGTTTAGGGACAGTTATATCCATGTGTGTCTTATGCAAAAATTCTAGATGTCACATGCTGCCAATATGCTTGTAATTGTCCAGTTGTTCTAAGCTTTTCAATTCCATGCCAATTATATGATGTTGTGATGGCGACCATTAACTATGTTGCATTGTTCATCTAATTTGCATATAACTTTTAAGTGTACAGCTGCTTGTTTTTCTTACAATATATTTAGAATAAACATATTTACGATATGGGATGTCAATATGAAACATTAATTGCACATAATATGTTATAGTGGAAATGAAAATGCCATATTGGTACCTTAACATAAATGTATGAGGCACACACTGAATAATGAGTCATGGTTCATATAATTAAGGAGTTTATACAGAGCGTACATGACAAATTTGTTACACCACATGCTTAAAAGTATGCTGTCAGTGTTAATGCTAACTTGCAGTCTAGCAAGTCTTTTGGAATGAAGCACCATGCCAGTGTAACATGGCATGGCATACTTGTCCTGAGATGTACTTTTATATATCTACATTCTGTGCATACATGTGTTTTGTATGCATACTGAGGACTTGTATATCAGTAAATTAACAAGTAATAACAGCATCTCGTCTGACAAACTAAGTATGGCATCCAATGTAATGTACTGGAGTAACATACTAACGCTGTATGATGGGCACACAGTCGCACACATGGCCTTCTATTCCTGTCATCAATATATAGATATTAGGTCAATAACAAGGTTGCATGATCATAACAGTACACTTGCTGTTACCATAACTTTGTGTTTTTGTTATGGGCCATATCATCTGACAATTATATTGCAATGACTAATGCACTGTAGTGTAGCATACCTTGAGCAAACATTTGACATGTTTTGTCTCATATTTTTTTATTAAGTTAATTGCAAATCATATACTGTATTTATCATTATGTAGGTACACATCTGATTGTGTTTTATTACTGACCTGCATTACACATGACTGTAATGTATGTTACATACTATTTTGTACATTATTATAGATTAAATTCATAACTTTCATCTCTTGCAGTGTTACAGTTTCATAAGGCCACACAGTATTGTAATTTCACATATATAATAGTAACAACACGTAGATTGTTTAAGCTTGTATAACATGTTATGTAATTATTGACAAGGGGGATTACTTATTATGTATGTATAATGTTATTTCTCCTGTGTTGAACATTGACAGAGTGTGGGACCGATGGTGGCTCATCATTCACATGCTGAAGATGACAACATGCCAGACCACTGCCAGCCACCTCTGACTGCAAGCACCAGGATGATGACTATGATAGTAGTGATGATGATGACAAACTGGGACCTGCACATGCCATTGCTTCTGCTGTTAATCATAAAACATATCCACCAATATGCTAAGGAGATAATTTCTGGGACCAGCTGTGGAATGTAATGAAAATGTCTTCCAGACACAGACAGATCAGACAGGCAACTTCTCTTAGGTCATGACACAGACCATACAGGATTCCTTCTATGAGACTGTTAGAGAGATCTTTTGTGATGTTTGACCTGATTTGGGTGGCTCCTCAGGACTGTAAGTATAGTCTGTGTGATTCTCTTATAATGCTACCAAAATGGTGTCTTCCATATCCAACTGTTTATGGTATAGGCACAATTCTGCAGATATTACATATTTTACATATTTCTGTCATGCTTTTCGGACATATGTCAATATGTACTGTGCATAAATCATGTCAGATGTGGTGCTTTGTTGCTGCTGCAGCATGAAACATTAGCAAGCAGACTTTTACTACATTTATCCAGAAAGTGCTCCACTGTAAATTAAAAATTTTCATCCAAGTCTACTTCACTGATCCGTAACTTCCCATCTGTGTTTGCGGCCACGGGACTATCTCTCAGTTGCAGAAACTATTTTTGACTAAACTATAGCAGACTTTTATTGCATTTATCCATAAAGTGCTCCACTGTAAATTTAAAGTGTAGGTGGTTTGTTAAACAACTTGTACCTTTGTAACTGTTTAATATTTCAGTAGGGTCTATTAGCATGCACAGCAGTGGAATGACAGTTGTTCACAGTGCTGCATTTTTCTTTTTTTGCTTATCGGCCCTTTAACCCTCTCTGGCTTCCCCATTTCTCTAAGATCAGTAACTTATTGCTTGTTTATACATTGAAGTGGTTGCTTATTGGAAGTCTTTAAATTAATAACTGCTGAGCTGTATTTCACTATCTTGGAGAAGTAGGTAGCTGATCTGCTATAGTCAATAGCTACATGACAAACAATTACTTGGATGCTGGTGTCATGTTCCTTACCTACCTATAGATTGTTTTTTGCAAATACCTTGCATAAGGAGCGCTCAACCCTCTCCATTTGCCCTTGCTTTGCTCGGGCTCACTCTGGTCCCCTACCCTATCCCCATTCCCACCAACCCCTCTTTCATAAGATTTATACCTAACCTAACCACACCCCCTCTACCACCAGCCAATCCACCTCTAGCCTCCCTCCCCACAACTCCACTCCACACCTTCTCACCCAACCACTATGTCTAAACTGATCTTCTTGCTAACCAGTGCTCATACTCCACCTTCTTTACCACTTGCATAACTCCACCTCCCCCCACTCATGTCATCTAAACCTTTCCACTCTCCCTCTATCTTCCACAAACATTCAATCCCTCACATAAACTGCCATCAGCTCTCAACTGTACAGCACAACTACTTTCCTCATTCTACCTTTCAAACACTTAACCACTAACTGTACATATTCCTCAACACACAGATATGTTAAACTCACCAATAAAATCAAACACCTCATTTTATACAATTTAACAATAATTAAACTCCTAGCTAACATCCTCCCCAACCCAAGGCCACTGTCCCAGACTCTTCTCTGCCCTGCTAGTTTCCCTCCCACCCCTTTTCCAACCTCTAGCCAATACACTACTAACCACCACTCACTCCCCACTCCCAAAAATCAACAACTCTGACCTACTCTTTATAAACTTTAACCTTCCTAGTATAGTAAATAAAATTACAGAATTCCAAGCAACCCTTAAAGCCTACTTACCAGATATTGCTACAATAACTGAAACCTGGTTAAAGCCCCACATTAAAGATAAAGAAATTATTACCAACACAACATAATTAGATCAGACCGCCCAAACAGAAGGAGCAGTGGAGTCGCCACTATGTATAAGGACACACTCAAGCTAGAGTTATTGAATTGTACCCCTCCTGACCTTCCCAACTCCAAAATCCTAACAACATGTCTAACAATAAACCCTAGCAAAACTATTATTATCATTATTGCCTACCTCCCCCTGGAAACAATCTCTCAATAATTGAAAATCTTCTCTCATGGACCTCAACCAATTTTAACCAGAAAACCATTATCTTAGGAGATTTCAACCTAGACTGGCACTCCTGCAACTCCAGCAACCCCACCAATTTCCTAAACCTCTTCAATTTCACCCAAACCATATCTCGTCCCACATGTTTAGATAAACACTCAAAAAAGCAGTCTCCTCTAGACTGGATACTGACTAACAAACCCAGTCTTGGTCACTTAGCAGGATGACTTCCTGACTCTCTCAGTGACCACTCACCTACCTTCCTGTACAGAAAATTAGTTCAGATACAAACCAACACAATATACAAAACTGTCCAGAACAAGAAAAAATTCTCCCCCTCCACCTTCAACCTTCTACTCCAGCAAAGTAACTGGTCACCTCTTAAAATCCTCCCACTTGATAAGGCAGTTCACTACTTCAACATTACCTTTCTTAAAATCCTTAACAATCTAGCACCCTCTAGAAAAATTAGAGCAAATGCTAGGCACATGCCTTATCTAACTAAAGATACCATTGCACTAATGAATCTAAGAGATAGGGCCTGATCCGCTTACCACACCACCAAAAATATAAATAACTGCCCAATATATCAACAGCTCTATAACCAGGCTAAGAAACATAAAAACAGACAAGCAAAACTACTTCCTATCATGTCACAAAACACCAATACAACCCCAAAAAATGTTGGCAAAACATTAACAATCTTCTCAACCCAGGATAAACACCAAACCCCCCCCCCCCCAACACCTCCAAGGCTATTGACCCTATAGCTACACACTTCACTGGCCAGTTTATTAACTCAATCTCTTCACTTCTTGGTAATTAGACTGATCAACCTCTCACTGTACCCAATCCCACTTTTGACTTCCCCAACCCCTACACCTTCTCCACAATCCAAACTAACTACATAAAATCTCTCCATTCCAAGTTCAAACCCTGCTGTCTAGCTGCAGACCAACTACCTAATGAATTCCTTAAAGTTGATGCCCCCTCAATTGCCTGTCCCATATCAGTCTTGATCAACTGCTCAATCTCTGAACAATATGCCCCCTATCTATGGAAAATATCTCACATCATTCCACTACATAAAGAAGGCTCCTCTAAAGATCTATCCAATTACCATCCAATAGCCATCCTCTCCCCTTTAGCCAAAATCTTAAAAAAATGCATTCACTCCCAACTCCTCAACCACCTCCTTAATCACAAACACCTCTCCCCCACACGCCACAACTTTAGGCCAAAACATAGTACCAGCACTGCCCTACTATCTTTCACAATCATTATACAGGTCTCATTAACGATGGTCAAATGGTCTCCTCTATATATATATGGACACATCAAAAGCCTTTGACACCATCTCCCACCAAATCCTACTAAATAAACTATCATAACATGGTCTTAACTCATCTGCTCGGTCTTGGTTCCATAGTTCTCTTTCTAACCATCAACAGTCAACCAAGTGTAAAAGCACCCTGCTCCCCACTACCCATCACTGTTGGCGTACCCTATGCCTCTATACTTGGGCCACTTCTCTTTACAATTTTTACCAATTACCTCACCTCTGCAACCCATCTTTCCTCCATAGTCCAGTACGCCAATGACTCTACACTAATATGCTCAGCCTCCTCACCCCAAGGTCTACAAACAACAATGCGAAAATCCTTCCAGGACATTGAAAACTACCTCACTAACCACCAGCTCATACTTAACTCTAAAAAAAAAAAAACAAGTTCATTGTTTTCAATTAAAATAAACCCAAAACATATCTGATTCCACTTTCAATCCTGTCCACAAATGGAACCAAAATAGAACCCGCTATCCTAACCAAACTTCTAGGTGTCATAATTGATGTAAACCTAAGGTTTGATACCCACATCTCCCTCACCATTAAAAAAGTCCACTCCAAACTAGAAACCCTATAGAGAATTAAACCTTACTTCACAGATATTGCCAGACTAGCCACTGCCCATGCACAACTACTCCCCACCCTCCTCTATGACTCCCAAGTATTTACAAACATTCATAAAACAACCTAAATAATCTGTGTCATGCTACAACAAAATTGAAATATTTGCGACTGGCCACCCATACAGTACCCACCACTGTTCAGTACTCAAACAACTAAAATGATTAGAACTCCCAAACCTTCTAACACTAAACCAACTGTCCATTACCCCACAAAATAATTCACAAACCAAACGACTACCCAGCACTCACCAATCTAATCCAAACCAACAACAATCTTATAGCACTAAGAGCCTCAAATAAACTTATTGCTAAAGATTATCGAACCCCACGATACACAAGGCAATGCCCTCTACTCCTATAAATTTGCCAAACTCTGGAACACCCTCCCTCAACCTATAGCTAAAAACGCTAGCATTCATGAGTTCAAACACATCCTCAAGGAACATCTAGCAAAACACTGGCTCTGCTCCTGCCATAATCCTGGCTAGGCCACCCACCTCCCCTTTGTCCTCCCTCTCACTCACCCTTTCTTCACCCTAATCCATGTCTTTCTCACACTGCTTTGTCTTACATCTACAGTGTCTTTCCTGACAGACTGGATAACACTGTACTCACTACTTGAATGCTGTTAATATTCATACCAGACTTAACTATTTAAGTTAAATTGTGAATTGTAGCTATTTAGCGATTACTATTCTATTTTTTCCTTTACACAATGTTAATAATATATATATATATATATATATATATATATATATATATATATATATATAGATGTGTGTGTGTGTGTGTGTGTGTGTGTGTGTGCGTGTGTGTGTGTGTGTGTGTGTGTGTGTGCATCCTTATTGTTCAATACAGTTAATGTATGTAAGAAGCTATATATATGTTTGTATGTATGTATGAACTTTTCTCCCCAGGCCTCCACTGAAAATGGTCCTCATCCCAGTTGGACATTACCTGGTAAACAAATGAAATAAATAAGTAAATAAAATAAATAAATTATACATGCTGTAACCATTATTATTTACATGATCATGGGTGTCATTACTGCCTAATTATTCCATAATGCAGGAGTACTACTCCTTAAATCTGTTTGTATACGTGTGTGTGTGTGTGTGTGTGTGTGTGTGTGTGTGTGTGTGTGTGTGTGTGTGGACTCTTATGCATGCAGTGCAGCATGAAAATGTTATGTCTAATACACTCTGGCCCTGTTTGTTACAGATATGACTGTTGCACTTAGCAAAATTTAAGGAAGAAGGAAGACACAGTAGTTCTGCTTGTCTTGTTTCAGTGTATACTTAGGTGACATGACAGCAGATAATACATTATTCCCATAGTTCTGACATAACACAGTGAGGTGGGTCTAGTGTGCTTATTTGCACATATTATCTATGTGTATGGATTGCACATATTTCTGTATTGGTAGTTGCCATCTTATATCTCTTCAATAACTTGACAGGTCCTCTCATGTGATTTATGTAACAATGTTGTGTCATGCTGTTGCAATGGCACAATGGCTTTGTGTATGGTATGTACTGGCAACTATTATGCCATGTAGCATGACATCACTGTGACTGGTCTATATAAGCATATATCCTTCACATATTGCACAGACATTCACTGGTCAATATACAATATTAATGTTTTCTTTAGCATAGTTTATGATTTTGCATTTGTCAATAGCCAGTCTTTTTGATAATAGTTTATATTATGGCATGCATACAGAGATTTGCACGTCATGTTTATGCATTTGTTGCACATATGCACTGCTTTATATGGATGCATGTGTATGACTATATTATGATTGACACAACAGCCCTTGTAATATGGGACTGGTTACATGCACTTTTTCCATTTTTCTATGCTGTACTTTTGTTCACAAAATGTCATTTGAGCAGTCCTCCATATGTACAGTTCTATTTATATCAATAATGGTGACTGTAGCACCTGCTGTATTACGTTAGTATGTCAGTGTATATGTGCATGTGATAATCAGAAGTACTTTTGTGGTGTACATATTCCTCATTCTGTTTAACAGTTGCACATTACTATGTTTGTGTCATTTGTAAGCAGCCATGTTTATAGCCATTACAATCCACTATGCTCATGTGACATACATTGGACACTTGCATCAATGTAGCCTATAAGGACTTACAGTCCTCCCTATACAGTGAACACATGTTGCTGGCATTTCCTCACAGATGTTGGTCTCCCTTCCTCCTAATAACTTTGGTCTACATGTTGCACAACTATATAGATTTTGCTATGCATATTTTTACTTTCCTCTGCATTATCATCATTGTCATATAGGTTTATTGATACAATAATACATTGTGCCACCATATTGGGTATCACACATGCTAAGCTTTACCACTCAAGGTGGTGGTACTTGATTTTAATTGTTTTTTTTTCTTGTTATGCATATATAATGAGCATTACTCAGGGATTTGTTTGCTTCCTTCCTATGCACAGTTTGGCATTATTTAATTGTCATTACTCATATTTGTATTACCATTCACATTATGGGCCCTTACCTAATCATGCTATCTTTTTAACAAATGAAAATAAATTACTAAGAATGCATACATTTTATGGGGTCTACATTATTAAATCGACAGTTGATTTGATTGAATACATAAATGTTGACACCAGAATGTCGAACTACAACTTGATCGAGGTTTGTAAATGTCGAAAATGAAAACATTAAATTGTTATATTTGGCCAGTTTCACCCCCTCGTGTGTAATGCATAATGAAAGAAATGTGATCACCCTGTAAGCACCTGTGTTGTAAGTGAGGAGAGAAATGCATCCATTACCATAACAAATAATGATCTAACTAAAGAAATAACACCTAATGCAAACTGAAATAATTAGATTGTGTGGTGCGTTTGACTTGTACACCGTTAAATTACAGTTTTAACAGCATAGCAATAGCTCGCACAAAATCAGTGGAAGAGCATTCAGTCTTTCTCTGCAAAACTGCTTGATACAAAGTTGCCTGTCAATACTTTTCCACTTCTAAGGTGACGGTGGGCAACCTGACAACAACTGTAACCTTAACTCATTTACCCTGTTTTGCTCACGTACCAAAACATTAAGGACGGCTGGAATATCTGACACACGTCTACCCAATAGACACCTGACACATCTGTGCCAGCCTTCAACATAGTTTTGAGTACAGGGAAGTGACAAACCATTTAAACAGGTGACATTCCAAAATGAAATTGGAAACATTGGTGGGAACCTTGAAATGTGTGCAGATCTAGTGTGTTGCTTTTGTACACATCCTAACACATACACTTCAGCAAAGTATGACAGTAGTTTTTTTCCCTTCAATAGGAAATGTTTCTGATATACTGTTAAACGTGCTGACCATGTCATCTTCCTGTACAAAAGTTAAAGCTATCAGTTTCCTAACAGCTAACTGAAACTGTGCAGATGTTCCATACAACGTAGACAAGCCTAGGGATTGTACCTTTGACCAAACGGCTTGTGCAAAGTGAAACAAACAACCCTTAGGTATTACCTTATGGAAGTTATGTCTCACACTTTTAATAGCTGCCATCTCAAAGTCAGACAATACGTATTCTACTGTAGCCTCTAGATCAACAAATGATAACAGCTCATATACACAGTCCCACAAGTAGTTGTATGCTTTATACAACTTTCTGGACCATTAAACAGTAGACCAACGGTAAACATTTACTGTTACCACCTAAAGTTACCATACCATAGATAGTATATAGTTTACGGAAAAGCCAACCTTTTGTTAAATGTACACCATCCATGAACTAAATTGTGGATGTACACAGATCTTGCAAGTTCTCTTTAGCTGAGAACACCAAAACATGTAAATTGTTACTTAGGTCAACCTTGCATTTCTGTATGAAAGAACCTTCTTTTAACATACATTTAGTAACATTTACTTTACTTAAAGGTGTTGAAGCCATGGTATAGGCAAGCATCTGTCTACGTCATACACAATTCACCTGTTGCAACATGGAATGTCTAGAAGGCAGTGTTAGAGTACTTTCAACAGATGTAGTTGCTATAATGTCATCTACCACTAACACTTGTGTACTTCTAGACAAACGAGCTGTTTCCTTTAATTGGTGGCAAGTTATATAACATTCTGCTTCATTAGCATCTGATGCATGTGAATGTAAAACAGACTTCAGCAACATTTCACCATCTACTTGCTTGACAGCAATTGCTCTACCTTTGCATTTACATGGTAGTTTCAGCTTACAGCACCAGTACCTTCTATCTTTACTTGTCTTTTCTAATGTGTACAGATAGCCATCTATATGTAACATGTCCCTGTTTTTCTGAGTTTGTATTGTCTCATAGTAGTTACCTAGAGTGCCAGGGGCTACAGGCAAAGTGCTAGCCATTTTGGAAATTACATGGAGTCGAACGCACATGGGTAACGTCATCCTTATCTTATTTATAGCAAACGTGTACTGCATCCAGTCAACACTTAAATCTTTATTTCCTCCACATGTGGTATGTTCTAATTAGTATACTTTCCAATTAAATGTATTCCAGTATATGTCTACATTCTATACGATTACAATTGTAGTCTATAATTACGGTATGTACGGCTGACATATGACGTTATTGTACGTGGTTTAGCCAACTATGGAATTTCGTTCTTTTGATTTTCAAGATTTTCAGTTCTCGATCAAGTTGCAGTTCGACATTCTGGTGTCAGCATTTGCGTATTCGATCAAATCAACTGTCAATTTAATAATATAGACCCACTTTATGAGAGATCTAAGACAAATGCAAAATGTTTCCATCCAGTATACCACATCACTGCAATTTAAGAAGTAGAAATTCCTGAACAAATTATTAAATCTGGAAATGAATCATATAACTAAAAAGAAGAAAAATCCTGGAAAAATCTCAGTAGACAGGGTGGAAAAAGGAAGAAAAGTTAAAACAAACTTAACTAGTCAAACTCAGCAAAGAGATCAGGAGGTAATGATTCATAGATAGGCCTGTAAACAGACGAATTTACTTGCATGATTAGTAGCTTGCATTCAAAACTGCGGATCACTTTTAATTTTGACTAGCTGAAGAAGCATTTAGAGCTCAAAGACGTAAACATAAAACAAGTCAGCATTTTTGAAAAGGTTTAAATATTCCTAGCTCAAGTCTTGTTTTTTTTGTATCTTTTTTTCAGCACAAAACAAACTTTTTCAATAGTACACATTGTAAAGTAACATTTTGAAGTAAATACCAGTTGCTGGCCTTATTGAAATAGGATTTTTAAATCTACAACACAGGATAGACAACATGACAGCTATTATTTGTATAACATTAATGCAGTAGGGTGGCATTTGCTGACATTCAATGGTAGTCATCCAATAGCTTTTTTCAAATGTTCATCCTTAATAAAGTATATGATGTTCACATTACAAATCTAAACATGTATTTTGTATTTTTTTTATGTCATTGCTTTATGAAAGGCTAATGCTCTTTTACAAATTTTTCAGGTAAATATCTTCAGTGATTTGCACTTTAAAAAATCTTACTTAAAGTATTTACATTTCAGTTATGATTTGACAAATGAAAAGAACGCACCTGCAGGCATTATTTTGTTGTGAAACATTAATCCTACCTATTGAAACTTGAAATATTAAGTGCACATTGAATGGCAAGCAATGGCACTTATTGTTGTACGTCTTGTGTATAGAATGTGCATTAATGATGAAGTTTACTGCAGGAACCTTCAGTGCATTTCTTCTCTTTTAAAATATAAATTATCTTGCTTTTAACATCCACACTGACCTTATCTGTTTTGGCTTCCCCAACTGCTACTTGTCTGTTAGAATTGATAATGCATGTTTTTAGATGTGCCATGTCCTTTGACAAAGGACTTGACCTATTCCAAAACCCACGAAGTGTGCATTGGTATTGTACTGTTGTCTTTCATTGCTGTTTAATGAATGTTTTAACATTTGAGAAAAGCTGCTGAGTCATTATTACTGCTGAGTAAAGAATGTGGAAAGTAACATACTGCTGTTTGATTGTTGCATCTTATGAAAATATTACATTCCCTAGGTGCTTTTCCTGTCTCATACTGGGTCTGTATAATAATAGAAATTTCCAGAAAGAAGCAGTTTCCAAAGAAAAAATGTGTTTATATCTTTGCAAGGATATACTCATTTTAAAAGTAAAAAAAAATAGATTAACTCAACTGGAGTGTTGTTACAGTACATATTTATAACACAAAATTCTGTTCTGTTGATTACTTTTATTTATGATCTAGTGTCCTCATTTGTTTCTTTCTTTTTTGTCATTCTTGCAGTTTAGCAGGTCATTAAAGAGGCCACTTACCCGCAAGAGGAGACTGGAAAGCAAGTCTTACTGCAAACCTTCGTTATAAACTGACAGAAGGCTGTTGACTTTTACAATGAGGGAAATGTATTAGGAAACTGAATAACAGAGATAATGAGCGATCAGCCTATAAGTGACATACTGAAGGAAATTCAGGAAAAAGAATGCACATATGCGTTTTCACAGACTGGTGTAATGTTCATTCCATTAGAATTGCAATTACAGTCCTGTGCATTTAGAAAGGAAAGGCCTACTAAAATCTGTTGAATCATTTGTATAAGTTTGCTCCTGAAGGCTATTGCTGATGTTTTGCTTATGCAAAAGATGACAAATGAAGAGGAATAAAGCATATATATTATTACACTTTCCAGACTAAGTCACACAAAATAAAGGAACGTGCATAATCAAAGTAATACTATCTTCATTTTGAGTTCTGTGATGGGAGGGAGAAGAATGGCATACCTGATAAAAATAGATTTCTAGGAGAAGTAATTGTGGAGTACAGCAAAAACCTGTTGTCACCAACTGGTATGCAGAAAGATGACCCATACATATGTTCCATGCATGAGCAGTTACTTGGTCACTGTTACGTAATAATAAAGCAAAGTGCTATAAACTCCATAGGGCATGAAGAGAAAGAAGTACTATCCACTAAAGTTACAGCTCTTAAATATAGGCTGTTAAATCAAATATGACTGAGTTTGTAGACGGCAATAGCTGCATGAAAATCTAGATCCTTGTCATTTTCATAATTGAGTAATATTACATGTATAGAGGATCATAATGCAGTAAAATTAGCATTCTTCTTGCTCTAAGACTATTTTAATATCATGCTACATTATTCAGCAAGTTGAAAAGGATCACAGGATCATAGCAGTTACAAAGTACTGAGCCATGCGGCCATTACTGCCTTGCAAGTACCCACCTTTAGACCTTGCCTCCCTTTTCAATGAGGGCCACACCATTCATTCCAGAGGTCAGTTTATAAATAAACATCCAGTTGCCTATTTCCCTTTTAAAGGCAGACAGTGTGTCATTCTGCTTAACTTGGAGAGGAGGTTTGTTCCACAAGCAGAGAAGGTATTGCATTACAAATCGATCCATCCACCTTATGTTATTTATTTAATGGAGTAGATTTAGGTCTCTGACCATTATGTTGATTGAATGGTTTGATTTTTGGAAGTGTAAGAGTTTTTGGAAAACTGGATCCCTTATAAGCCTATAAGCAAGGCACAGACAATGTTAAGTAGTCTATATGACACTGAATATAGTGATATAACCTTCAATCTCTCATGGTTTCACAGGTCTTTTAAGCTAATTGTCTTTTTAGTTAAGAAAATCTGGCGTCTTCCAAATATTTTATATGCTTAGTAAGGTGCATGTAAAAGGAGGCATTGCACTCAATGAAGGGTCTAATCAATGAAAAGTACAAGGAAGTAAGACTTCTTTTGATTTAGAGGAAATAATATTTGTTACAAGCTGCAGAAGGTAAAAGATTTCCTAAACACCACTGTGATCATCAAATGTGAGAGTGCTATCCAATCAAGTACCCAGATCTCTCACTACCTTCTTATTTTGAAGTGATGTGTTTCCTATACTACAAGATGGAGCTAGGAGTTGCTTACTGAATGCAATAATGTTTCACATTTTATAGCTTGGTTTGAGCCTATTTTTATAGGTTTATGGATTAGTACTAGTCTAACTGCCCTTGCGAGCCATTTTAAGCCTAGCCAATTATCCCTTGTGAGACTCATACCCTGCATCTTGTGTTTGTAAGGCAAACACCTTAACCATTAGGCCACCCTCCCAACAGCTATTGACAAATGCAAGCTCCTGTTCTGTATGTTAGAGGGGGATTTCACAATGATTCACAGCTTACAGTCATCCTTGAACTTTGCTGACTGAAGATCCTCATTTGAAATGTGGAGATATGAAAAATGCATATTGAATAACAGAGATCACAGCATAGATCCCTGAGTGATTCCACGGGTCACCTTTAAATTATCAGAGGTTACGCTCCCTAGACTTACTGTATGAGTACTATTTCTAAGCCAGTTGGCCTTCCACCAAACAACATATAGATCTATTTGGACCTCCTTTAGCTTGTTTATTATATTTGGATGTGGTTTGGTACCGAATGCCTTGGTGATGCCAAGGTACTCTGTATGGATAGCTTGCCGGCAGTCTATGGCCTGAGTAATTCCAAAGAAGTTCACTATAATCATCATACGCGATATACCTTTGACAAAGCCAAATTTCACAGGGTCGAGTCTGATAAGATTTTTTGATATCAGAGCCAGTTAGGTCAGTTAAAAAGAAGATATGACTTACCATAATGTTCCATCTTTTTTGTCAATCTTCATCTATTCTTGACTTGTGGGTACAGTTCCAATCCTCGGAACCGATCCAACCATTATATAGCTTGCATCAGCCAAAAAGTCTCTTGAGCTACTAGTCTACGCACAATGCCCCTCTCTACATTACTTCAGGTCAAGTTTGTAGGCTTACAGAAGAAGATACCCTAACTCAAGCCAGAAGCCATGTTCAAGGTGTATTCTGGCAATGAAACCCAGGACAGCATGTCACTCCACCAGAACTCTATAGGAGGGGGCAGAAGAGGTGGACTCAAGAACAGATGAAGATCGACAACACAGATGAAATGTTATGGTAAGTCATAACTTCTTTATCTGATGTTGTCAGTCTTAGTCTATTCCTGATTTGTGGGGCAGAGTCCCCTGCAACCTTAGATCCTGGGTGGCCCTATGAAAGAACATTCCTGAGAACCACAGAACCAAAGGAGGCTCTCCCCCCTGGAGACCATATCCAATTTGTAATGAGTAATAAAGGTATGTGGAGTAGCCCATGTTGCAGCTGTGCAAATTTCTGACATGGGAGCTTTATAATGAAAAACAGCTAAAGTTATCATAGATCTGGTAGAATGTGCCTTCACTAGCATAGGGAATCTTAGATTTTTTTTGTGGAAATAAAAGAAATGCAATCCCTTAACCATCTTGATAGAGTAACCTTAGAAACAGGTTTGCCCAAGGTTGAGCTTGCAGAAGATACAAATAATGGTTTGATTGTCTAAATTGCTTAGTTCTGTCCTGATAAAAATGTAACTGACTGTGCATATCCAGAAGGTGCAAACAGTATTCACCTTTATTAGAAAAATTTGGGAAGAATACAAGCAAGTCTATAGAATGATTGATATTGGCCTCTGAAATCATTTTAGAAAGAAAGGACAGGTTAGTTCTGAATGACACTCTGACTTTATGAAAAGCTTGATAAGAGGGTTTATAACATAAAGCCTGAAATTCAGAGACTCATCTTGCTGAAGTGACAGCTATAAGAAGCAATGCTTTCCAAGATAGAAACTTTAATAAGTCACAGGTAGCTGCAGGTTCAAATGGAGGTAATGTAAGAGACTGCAATACAAAAGTCAAGTCCCATGGTGGTAGAAGATCCTTGAACGGGGGCTTTAAATGAATGGTGCCCTTAAGAAAAACCTTACAAAGCCTGTGGGAGATTAAGGGCTGATCACTGAAGCCGATATGAAAAAATAGCTGTTAAGATAACCTTAATTGTGGAAGCAGACACTCCTTTACCAAAGATGGCAGCTAGAAACTCTAGAACTTTTTCTACTAGTGCTGTAAAAGGATCCAAACCATTATCACAGGCCCAGACAGAAAATCTCTTCCACTTACTATGGTAGAGATTCCTGGTAGATGGTTTATGGCATGCCAACAAAATGTGCCACACGGGAGATGGAATGTCGCTATGCCTGGGGACGAACTGAATTGGAGAAACTAAACAGTCAGCTGGAGGGTCTGTAGACTGGGGTGCACTAGTCCCTGAAGATGGGACAGAAGGTCCGGAACTGGGTCCACAATCCATAGACAGTGAAGTAGATGAGGCCAAAGGAAAGGAAACTATATTTGTCAAGGCCAGTAAGATGCAATGTGGATTAATTTGCTTCTCAACTGACCTGCTTTCTTGAAGAAAAGAGGGATCAGAGGGAATGGGTGAAAGGCATAAAGGAGACCTGGGGGAGGTAATTGAGGAAGAGAAACAATGACCAAACCAAACAGCAACCAAGAAAAAACAGCAGTTTTCTGTTGAATGTCACCAAGCATGATAGATTCCACCACAGTTAAGAACAAAGTGCAAAACACAATTTATTTGAGGAAGAGACCATCTCTGGGAGACTCCCCCTGAGGGGAAATTAGGGCAAAGTAGCATCTGCCCTTGTTCTTCATGGGATAAGCAAACAGGTTGCAGCAAGATTGGCCCCAGAGAAGAACAATTTTCTTCACCACTCTGGAGTTTAGAGACCACTTGTGAGGCATGAGGCTGCGTCTGCTCAGTTTGTCTGCAATCATGTTTGAACTCCCCAGGATGTGTGTTGCTGTCAGGAAGTAGTTGGAAGTTATGGCGCATTGCTACACTTGAAGGGCTTCTCAACACAGTGGGTAGGACTTGGTTCCCTCTGCTTGTTGATATACCAGACTATGGACATGTTGTCTGATTGAATAGCTATCGTCCCTTGCGGTAAGGCAGAATTAAATGCTTTCAATGCTGAAAACACTGCCCTGAGCTCCTAAACATTGATATGCAGATTGGCCTCAGAGGGGAACCATGTACCTTGGACTGTCTTCCCCAGATAATACCTCCTAGCCCATCTGGGAAGCATCCATGGTCACTATGGCCTTGGGATGAGGGTGGACAAAGGGACAGCCTAGAAGAATCTCCTTGGACTGCATCCACCACGATAGGTGATTTTTGCATCAGCTGGATATAAAAACTAGGTGATTCATGGGGTAGGTTAGAACAGACCATTGGTTCACAAGCAGCCATTGAAGAAGTCTTGCCAGTGGGACTAACGTGATCAGTGCTGCCATGGAGCCCAATTGCTTGCAGAATTTTCTGAGCCAGTATTTTGCTTGAATGAAAAATAGAGTGAGGGTGAAACTGCAATTGTATTTTCTGCAACATGTGGTGGGGTAGCAATGCCAGATAAGACAGAGTGTTGAGATGAGCTCCGATGAATTCCATATCCTGAAAAGGGGTTAGCTGATTCTTCGCAAGATTTACTGGGATGCCCAACAGTTGAGATAGCTCCAGAAGGAAATCCTTTATTTGTAGAAGTAGATGCCTAGTAAAAATGGTGAGGAACAAATCATCTAGGTAAGAAAACACCCACAATCTGTGCAGCCTCAAATGTGCTGTGACCACTGCCATGCATTTGGTGAACATTCTGGGGATTGTGGTGAGACCAAAGGGCAGCATTCAGAATTGGTAATTTCTGGCTCCTAGCCGGAAGCAGAAAAAATTCTTGAGCATTTGTCCATCTTTATGTGGTGATATGCATCTTGAAAGTCAATAGAGCACATCCAATTGCTTTCCTCTAAGAAGGGAAGCATTGTCTGAACTGTGACTATCCAAAAGTTTGACTGTTGGACAAAACTGTTTAGAATGCTAAGATCCAAAATTGGTCTTCAGTCCCCTGTTTTCTTTTGCACTAAAAAGAATCTTGAGTAAAGTTTGGATCCTAATTGGTCTGGTAAGACTTCTTGGATGACTCTTTTTTTCTAGCAGCTTTTGTATTTCTAATGCTGCTTGATCTCTCCAACTGAGTGGAATGTCAGGGAGTCTTGCTCAGGTTCTCGGCAAATGGTGAACGGGTTTCAGTAACCTCTAGAAATAATCCTTAGCATCCAGGCATCAGTAGTTATGCATTGTCAGGCAGTTGGATGCAAGGAAAATCTTCCATTGACTGCCTCCAGAGGCAAGTAATTGGACCCCCTTTCAGCAGCACTGGAAGGGTTGACCAGGAAAGGACTACCTGAAACCCTGATTCTGTAGACTGCTCCAGCCTCTGGGATGGTGTCTTCCACTGTAACTCCCCACTCTGCCCCGAGTGGAGTCCGTACCACATGTGTCCTGGAAAGTCTTCTAGGATTTCTTGAACCACATTTTGCCACTCCTTTCATTCCTGGAGTAGGAGCATTGAGGAGTGGAAAACGTACACCCACAGCAGACAGAGTCTTTCCATCCTTTTCACACCTGGACAAAGTTTGCTTATGTTTGGGCCCAAACAATGAGGATCTGTCAAATGAGCATTGATGAAGGAAGACGTGAATGATTCTGAAAACTTGCACAGGTGTATCCATGCATGTCATCGAATAGCAACACCTGAACCTGTTGACCTGGTTGCCCCTTCATCTGCATGAGCAATGAGCCTCATGTATGAGTTTGAAATAGACTCCAGGGTAGATAACTGGGAGCCCCCCCCCCCTTAGCCACTGCTTCCCTTGGCCAGATCCCTCTGAAGTCTAGTAAAGTGTGCCAAAAGGTTCAAGGACCTGATGGAGAAAGTCAATAATGCAATGACCCACTTCCCAAATATATCCATTGCCCTGGACTCTTGGTTAGGAGAATGTACAGTAGAACTTTTCTTGGCTAGTTCTTTCTTGGTGGCAGCCACTACCACCATGGCATCAGCTACTAAGCTCTTTGCTCAATGTCAATGCTCCTCAGGAGTGGAAAGTATTTTGCCAGGTTTTTGGGGGACAAGTTCTACAGAGTCAGGAGCCTTCCAAGCCCACTGAGTGATCAATTTAATTAGGTCGTCAGCAGACAGGGTCACCCTGGAGGTAGACGGGCAAGCACCAAAGGCCTGCAAGTACATGGATTTGTCAGAGGAAGGGTATTTGGGCTTCCAATTACCCCTCAGTTTTAGGATCTCAAGAATGTCAAGGAAGTAGATGTCTTCCGGGGGTGACCATGGGGAACCTCCTCTTCATCAAAATCCATGTCCTCAGTGATGGATTCTTCAGGAGAATCAAGGTGTTTCCTCTTACACAATCTCATCCAAGGTGGCTCTTCAGTGGGAGCATCTGAAGAAGACTCAAAAGAGGGTACACCTTTAGTAAGTCTTATGACTTTGGAGTTCGCTGTCCAGGGATAGAAGTTGGTGGTAGAACCAATAAACCTGGGGTCAAAGGGTGAGACTCTGGTAACACAGGAGCCACCTGAGATGAGGCAGTGGCCAAGGCTCTTTCCATGGCTTGAAAGGCAGGAGCCCATGAGGAGGGATGGGAGCCCGGAACAGAGACAGACAAATTCAGAACTGAGGTCACGCCCAACCCCAAGAGGCCCACCTGACAAACCAGAAACAAGGACGGGTCCTCTGTCGACACAGCCTGAAAAGGCAAGGTCGGCTCCATTGAAAAAATCATAGCCAACTCTAACTGCTCGGGTCTGATGGCAAAGGCATGGTCCCAAAGCCACCGAAGGCATCAGAGCCATATGTGGCATCAAAGAAAAAAAGGTCGTCTGCTCTGAAGTTATTGGAACCTGTGAAGTTGGAGTCAGGTGCTCTAAAGCTGGTGAAGATATTATGGTACAGTACCAAATGGCCTTACCATTTACCCACATTAATTTTAAGACAACACCTCAAAACCACAACCACCCTACATGAAATCCATAATTCAAAAAATGTCATACCTGAGCAATTTATTAATGCACTAAGCTATTGCAACTGGGCTCCCCTAACAGCCCTCACACTAGACAAGGCAGTGGACTACTTCAGTTCCACTTTCTTCAACATATTAAATCAGACCCCCCCCCCCCATGGACAATTCTAATAAAAAACAACCCAGCCCCATGTCTCTCTAAAAACACAAGAACCCTTCTAGAACTTAGGGATATAGCTTGGGATACAGGGTATCACAAGAAGATTGATCACAACAGGCAGATCTTCCTCAAACTACATAATAAAGCAAAAAAACAGATAAGGCAAGATAAGAAAAATCACTATACAGAACTACAAGTAAAACATACCACTAAACCCCCAAAAATCTAGGCAGCTGCCAACCAAGTATTACAACCAGGCAAACCTACTATCCTTCCCCCAATGTCAGAGGAGATAATATAGAGATAGTTACCCAATTTAACAACTACTTCACTTCTTCCATCCTTAACCTAACTAGCAACAGCCAGACCTGCACTCCCCCACAACAAATCAGTAAACCAAACTCATACCCCTTATTCACTTTCAAACCAGTTCCTTCCAACACAGTATACAAGCACCTCACTAAACTAAAACCCACCACCTTGGAAATCGACAAACTCCCTGCAGAGTACCTCAAAATTGCCACTAGTGCTATAGTTTATCCCATTTCAATACTTATCAACTGGTCTATCAATGAGCATACAATTCCAACCCTTAGGAAAACCTCCTACATAATACCCTTGCACAAAGGTTGTCCCTCAACTGAATTTATCAACTACCACCCCACAGCAATCTTATCCCCCTGTCAAAAATCATTGAAAAATTTATCCATTTTCAGCTGATGAAACATTTACTTACAGATAGTCTCCTCACCAACACCCAACACAGCTTTTGCCCATCCCATTGCACCACCACAGCACACATATCCTTCACCAACACTGTGAATCAGTATAGGAAACAAAGAAACCTAATGTCTGCCACCTTCCTGAATCTGTCCAAAGCATTCGATACAGTATCCCACAGCAAACTACTTACTATCCTAGTAGAACTCAGCTTAAACAACCCCTCATTGCTCTGGTTTCAAGACTACTTATCCAACTGCCTACAAGCAGTTAAGTGGCATAATTCCCTCTCCCCCTTCTCCCAGTAATAGTAGATGTACCACAGGGATCCATTCTGGGACCTCTATTATTTAATATCTTTACAAACACCCTCCACACCACCACCCAACAAGCTACAATAGTCCAATATGCAGATGATACTACATTGATATGCTCAGCCCCCACACTCCAAACACTCCAGAGTAAAACCCAAGCGGCCTTCTCCAATATTGAAAACTGGTTAAAAAACTCACACCTAATAAGCAACCCCAAAAAGACTCAACGTATACTTTCCCACCCTACCACAATTATTGATTCTTCTGCTCTTTTCTCTATCAATTCTGCCAATAACACCCAGATAGCCTCAGTATCACAAGCTAAACTTAGCATCATACTTGACCAAAACTTAAAGTTTGACAAAAGTATAGCAAAAACCATATCCAAAATCCATAAAAAACTTGGAACCTTATACCGCTGCAAAACCTATCTAACCAAAGACACCAACATTATTATATCCAGAACTCACCTTCTCTCTACATTGCTCTATGCATCCCCTGTATTAGCAAACCTTAGCAAGACAGACCTACACAAATTGTCCATGTGCTATAATAAAATAGCTAGATTCACAACCAGCTCTAATTTCTGCTCCTACCACTGTCACTCACTAAAACAACTAGATTGGCTAGAACTCCCTGACTTACTAAACTATAACCAACATGGCTCATTACTTGCTGTGCCACCATAACAAGATCTCTCAGGCTTACTCAACTTTCACATTTCTGCTCACCAACTAAGATCCACAAGCAAAGCCCTTCTTGAAGTAGCTAAGTGTAGATACAGTAATGGTGAATGCCTCTACTCCTACACAGTTGCTAAAATCTGGAATTCTCTTCTACCAGATATCAGATTGCAATAAAGCAGTCCCCCCTTTAAAACTCAATTAAAAGTCCACCTCAAACTCATCTGGCAATGTATCTGTACTGACCATGGCTAGCCCTACTACCACCATTCAGATAAATCTTCCTCTGGCACTACTCAAAGGTCAAACACATAAAAAAGTACCATATCAAAGTGTATTTTTAACAGAATGTATATAACTGTATATAGTATTACAGCACCTTCTTACTGAAATAGATTTCTGTAACTTTTCAGCATACTATGCCATGATATAATATTGTTTGCTCTATTGTTTGCTATATTAATTTGTACTCATCTCTGACTTTTGTATTTTTATCATGTATGTAGAGCATACATACATACTTGTACATTTACATTTTGCATTTTGTATTTTTATGATTGTCATGTATGTGGCGCTTTTCTTTCCAGGACTCTGCTGAAAACGGGTACCTGATCGCCCAGTCAGACCAACACGGTAATCAAATATAAAATAAATAAATAATAAATAAGAGGTCAGAGGAGGAGAATAAGAAGGGGTCTTAGGAGAGAAACCCTCTGCACCAGAAAGGTGAGGGGGCTGAGAAGAAGGGGGAAGACCCCTGGCTGTCAGGCTCTGATCCACCAACCTTACTATATCAACTTCTGAGAGACTTCTAGTGCAGAGAATGGACAATCCAGAAGGAAATGTGGGTCTCTCTAAAAAGGAGCTAAGGAGTTGTCCAAAGAAGGGGTCAATGGAGGGGGAATAAGTGGTCCTGGGCTGAATAGAAATATCAGTCTTCAGCACTGTCTGGGGGGCTGTGGGAGATATTGGCTCTGACATGGCAGCAGTGACAAAAGGGTGCCAGTGTCAGAACCATAGCCAAAGTAGAAGTGGTAGTAGTCAAAATTTGAGTGGGCATCATGGTTAGTGTTGATGGCACCTGTAAGGGTAATACACACTCTCCAGAGACCTCAACCTCATTATCACAATGAACAGAATATGCTGGAGGGACAGGTTCATAACCCAGAGACTGCCCATGCTCTGGAATAGACTTCCCATACATGTCAAGCAGAGCACCCCACTGGCACTCTTCAAGAGAAATAGTGATGAGTGGATGGGAAATAGAAAGTTTACCACAGGGGTCACTCCAGTGGCTCTACTTGATAGAGGCACTGGGAACTAATGTCAGACAGCATGAAGCCAGGGCACTTCTATGGGCTAGGCTTGTAAAGGCTTCAGGACCATTAGCCTATTACACACCTATGAACCTATGAACAGTGCCTAAGATTCAATCCATTCCAAAGCTTCAGAACCTTAGATGTTGATTCCAAAGAGGAACCTGCAGATGCATACTTATGCTTTTTAACAGTTGGTGCCAAGGGAGATGTCGACACTGAATGGGAAGTTTTGGAACCAATGGTTGGAGGAGATTGGTTGGTCTTGGACAAGGCTTCTTCGAAAGGGGTTTTAAGAAGCCCTTTGAGAATAAGCTTATTCCTATATTCTACCAGGGCTCAATTACTGAAACCCTGTCAGATTATACAGTCAGTACTTAAGTGGGGTGCACCCAAACAATAAACAAAACAATCATGGTCATCAGAGTTTGGCATTTTCCTGATGCCCTCTTAACATTGTTTGAAACCAGTAGTGGAGCTTTTGGATTTATCTGCAATTTCCCTAAAGAGAAACCAGCAGAGGCAAAAAGAAAATGAAAAAGGAGAAAGGCAACAAGCAGTCACACCACAAAGGAAAAGACTACCAGGAATGGTAGAAAGACTACCTAACAGTAAAGGAGAGGGGGGGGACTATCAATGATGGTAGTGAAAATTACCAACAGTAAAGGGAAAAATAACAAACACACTCACACTAAGGGGTAGACCAGAAAATTAAGGATTTTAAAGATTTTAGAGATTAATACCAGTAACCAAGGTAGAGAAAAAGGACAAAAATATAAAGTTTTACTTAGCTACAAGAAAGGAGTCGGCTGATGCTTCTTGCTGTAAGAGTGGCAGATGAGATCTGAGGTAATGCAGAGAGGGCCTTTATGGGTAGACTAGTAGCTCGAGAGATTTTTTTCTGACACGAGCTATATAATGGCCGGATCAGTTGTGAGGATCAGAACCATACCCACAAGTCAAGAATAAGTGAAGATTGACAACATCATTTGATATGTTCCATTGCTTTGCATATAACACTCGTTAGTCTGATAAGTCTGTAATTCCTGGCATCAGTGGTGGGACCACCCTTGTCATGTGTCATCACAACAGCTGAATGTCACACCTGTAGGATAAAGCACTTTGCCAAACTGATATTAAAGAGATGCAGGAGGGATCCAGCAGTGCTTGTTTACTGTTACTTACTAGGCAATCAGGTATGTTGTCAGGCCCCATAAATAAGGTGTTCTTTGTCTTAAGTCCTTTCAGTACATGTTCTTTTGTGATAATTGGTGGCATAATTGGCTTTGAAATAGATGTCTTTGGTGTGAAGTTGACACTAAATTCATTTGTCTGTATATTGGTTATATATACTGGATAGGTAGCACCATTAAGAATAAGATCTGAACAATGCTGTGTTGTTACTTATATTCCATCCTTAACTAAAAAAAGGAGTTGTAGTTGTCTTTGGCTTCTATTGCTAGTCTGAGTTTATGTGATTCCATCATTTTTCTAATGTCCTTTTTTCATTTCTTGTCTAGTTGTTTGATGTTCTTCTAAATTTGGGGGTTCTTTTGTTTTGCTATATAAGTTTAAGAAAGTGTACCTTTTATTCTATACTTTATTAATGTTTGCGTACCACTACCCTGGTTTATTTTTAAACTTCCTATTCAGTTTGATCTAGTCGAGACTGTCAAGTTAATACATTTGTCCAGGTGTGAGTAGAACTTAACTGCATAACTCTCTGCAGTATCAAAAATTATGGGTGATACAGACATATTTGAATTTAAAGACTTTATCATAGAATTTTAGACGGTCTGTTCATTTGAAGTCCTTGAATTCTGTGATGTTTGCTTCTGATGGTTTAGAGATTTTGATGAAGAAGACTACTTCTTTGTGGTCTGACTTGACCAGTGAGAGGGATACCTGGGGACACTAACTACAAATTTTATGCTTGTGAGGACCAGATCAGGTATATTTTGACATATAATGGGCTCTCTAGCAGTCTTGTTTAGAGAGTTCTTGTTTATACAGTCATGAAATTTTGCCCATATCCTACATTGATGGTATAGGTCCCCCAGTTAGACACCGGTAGTTAAAACACTTAGGACAACAGTATTCCAACTTATAAGGAGTTTGTTAACAATATTTAGGTATGTTATATGATTGTCTGGGACATAGAGGGGTTCATGTAGTTGATGCTAGGAGATGTGTACTGATAGATCTCTGGGTATCTGTCTAAAAGTAATGTGGTCTCTAACAAATATTTATATACCACTACAGTTTCCATCAGATCTAAACAGGGGGAAAATGGAAAACCCAGGTACTGAAGGAGTACTCTCTAGGGTTCTGTACCAGGTTTTCAACAAATGCAGACACAAACCAGGAACCAGCAAGCCCAAAGCCACAGGACCCGAATCTCCTAACTCCAAAGAATATAATTTCAAACCAATCAGGTTAAAAATGACACCTTTATTCGCACGTTGTCAAAATCACAAAAGTAAACAACCAACAATAAACCAAGCGCTTTTACTTGGTTATTACCGAGCTTCTTCAGAGTTAAAAATGTTTGTGGTGTTATTAGCCATGTCAAATACTGAGTACAAAGTCACATGACATGCCCTCCCCCCTCCAATGAACCACCCCTAATCAATTTTTAAAAATATAGTGCATATAACATGCCATATAAATATTTAGTGAACCTTCGGAACTAAAAACAAAAAAACAAGATGTAATCCCAACAATGTCAAAAAATATATGAAATATATACTGTATGACAAAGCGTATAAAAATGTATATGAAAAAAATAATATATATGAAAAGTTGATAATAAGAACCAAATAGATATATATGTGTGTATAACACAGATAGATATAAATAAACATAAATGTGTATACACAGTCCCCCTCATTGCAAGATGTGTCAAATGGTTACCTGACCAAGACATGAAATTGTATAAAAATACATGCAATACCAATCTGCTTAATGGTGAAATTTAACCACCTCTTGGGAACCACATTATAGTCATGCCCTTCTTAATTTGAGCACACTATTTATATTCAAAGCATCATTCATGTCCGGTGGACTAACTGCACCCAATCTAAGATGCCAAAACAATTCCCGGTACTCCAACTTAGCTTCCCAATTACCTCCTCGTGGATCGGGGGTCACTTGTTCTAAAATAGTAAACTTAAGTTGCATATTTTCACATACTTGGGAATGCTTAAAAAAGGCATTGGTCTCTCTACCTTTGCTAATGTCGTATTGATGTTCATAAACTCTTTTTCTAAAATGTCTTTCTGTCTTGCCTACGTAAAAACTGTAACAATGTAGGCAGACTCCTAAATATACAACTCCTTTAGTTGCACAGTTGAAGTATTGTTTAAACTTATATCTAAATTTTCTAGAAGGGATAGAGATAACATCCTGGTTCAACATAAAAACACATTGGTTACATGGACCACATCTATGGGTACCCGTCTTCATTCTAGTGGGTTCATTATTAGCAGCCTTACTTTTCTCAAAAAACTCCTTTAAGTTCATTCCTCTTTTTCTAACAAACCTCGGCGCCAAGGGAATGAATTGTTTTATATCATCGTTTACTGATATTATGGGCCAGTATTTTAAAATGGCCTCTTCTATTATCTGAGAGTTAGAGGAATATGTATATGTGAAACTGTTTTTAAATTTTGAAAGGTTGTTATCTGTCACCGACTCTGTATTAACTATCCCAGTTCCTAATAAGGGGGTAATACCTAGATTCCTTTTTTTCATTTACTTCTTTGGTCAACTCGTCAATCAGGTTGGCCAGGTATCCTTTCTCTGTGAATAGAGCACAGAGTGTATTAACTTCTTCCAAAAAATATTCCAAAGTACTACACATTCTTGAGGCCCTAATCATCTGGCCCTTAACTATCCCTTTCTTCTGGTAGAAAGGGTGCCCACTGTCAAAGTAGAGGTATGCGTTGGAAAAGGTGGTCTTTCTGAAAAGTTTAGATTGGAAACAACTATTTACATAATCTTTGATTAATGTTACATCCAAATAGTGTAAAGTGTCTTGGTCAATATTGTGAGTAAATCTTAGAAACTCAGTACTTCCATTAATATAATCTAAAAACCTGCTCAAGTCATCATTAGAACCATTCCATAATAGTCAGATATCATCCAGGTACCTGGTATAGTGTGTAATGAACTTCTTCCATGGTGTATTAAAAACAAATTGCTGCTCCCAGTGGTAGAGTACACAGTTGGCATAAAGCGAAGCACAACATGCTCCCATCGCCACACCTTTCTTTTGGCGATAAAACTCTCCATTGAAATAAATAAAATTGTTTGTCAGAACTGTGTTCATTAAATCTACCATCAGGTTAATAACACTACTATCCAGCGTGCCATCAAACGTGAGCACTTGCCTGAACCATTCAAGTCCTACCATATGTGGAATATTTGAAAACAAGTCTGTAATGTCAATAGTTACCATAAAGAGGTCTGGATTAAACATCTGCCGGTTAATGACTTTTAAAAAATGCCAGGAGTCCTTGCAAATGTGTACAATCGGTGCTAAAACTCTTTTAGCTATATGATCTATAAATTTGGCTAGGGGCTCCATAATACTACCTGCCCCAGAAACAATAGGTCTAAATCTGAGAGGGGCCAAACCTTTATGAGTCTTCAAGATACCAAATATTATTGGTACCTTTGGCTTCGTAACATGAAAATAATTATATAGCTGTGCATTAATTGTGCCTTGCAAAAGATGGTCATATAAGTAATAGCTGATTTTTGAGTAAGCTAGATTAATTTCATTTAAGGGCACCAGTTCATATTGTTTAACATCCTGCAACATCCCCTGTAAAGTAAAATCATAGTCTAAGTGGTACATCAGCACTACACCCCCCTCCCTTATCAGGTTTCATCACCCGACATTTTTCCTGTTTTAAATTCTCAATCAACTGAAATTCGTCAAGACTAAGATTTAAAGGACATAGGTCTTTCTTCTTTTTACCAATTCTTCTAATTTCCTTCTCTGCCATTTCTTCAAATATCTTAAGGTGCGGGTGTGTGTGTGTGGGGGGGGGGTAAAAGTGCTGGATCTAGTTAGGTCTAAATTGGTACTGGGTTGGCCTTTAAAAAATATCGAAAGATTTAACTGCCTGATAAACAGCTTGAAGTCTATCAGTGTGTTAGTTGTGCTAGAGGGCCTAGATGGAACAAAATTAAAACCTTTTGAAAATAAAGTAAAATGCTCATCTGTAATCACTAAATCAGTGAAATTAAAAATTGTAAAATTATCTTTTCTAAAAATAACTTGCTTAATAGGGGCCTCCTCAGTTGTTAATGGTGGGACTACCATCAATGGTTCTACTTCTGTGTGTGATTCCACCCTTGTTTCTGGTGTCCCATCCCTCTCACTCCCCTGTTGGGAGGATGTTGAAAATCCTGGTAAGACTGTTTCCTGCCCCTTTCAGCAATTCTTTCACTCCTTCTGGGTGGTTCATTGTCAACTCTAACCCCCTTACTATTATGCTTCAACATGTTGTCCCCTTCCACAAAAACAGTGTCATCATTATTTTTCCAACCAGCATTTCTGTAGATCGGGTAGGCTAAACCCTCCTGATATTCATGCAGGTCCCTATCAAGTTTTTTAATTTTCTTGTTTAAAACTTTTAAACAATGTTGGTCAACCTCATAAAAAACATTGTCATAATTTCTTTTAACACTTCCAAAATTCACATCATTAGTAACATTTTGATTAAGACAGTCAGTTCCTTCAATAAAAGTTCAGCCTTGGTTTGATATTCCTCAGTCATTAATTTCTACATTTCTATCCCTGCATTGTTAAAAATATCGCATAATTTATCATACAGGTCGGTCCCTGGACGCATACAATTAGGAAATTTAAACGAAGACCTTTAAGGACCCTATTGACCTGTATGCATTCGTTTAAATAATCTATCTCCAACTGGTTGTTTTTAAATGCGTACAACTTGTCCCTGAAGCAGTTGAAGTTGTTCTCAATGTTTCTGTTAAAATTGGAATCTACAGTACCTTACTGAAAATGGAATTGCTTCTCAGTCCAATCTCCAAAATTAAAATCCTTGTTTGTTTCCCTTAAGTTATCGTCTCTTCTCTGCTTGCTACTATCAATGTTCTTAGTAAGAGACGTACCACGTTGAAAATTATCATGCGGTTGACTACCGGAACTGACGTCGTCAACTTATAAGGAGTTTGTTAACAATATCTAGGTATGTTATATGATTGTCTGGGACATAGAGGGGTTCCTGTAGCATGATATGATCTGGTAGCTGATGCTAGGAGATGTGTACTGATAGATCTCTGGGTATCTGTCTAAAAGTAATGTGGTCTCTAACAAATATGTATATACCACTACAGTTTCCATCAGATCTAAACAGGGGGAAAATGGAAAACCCAGGTACTGAAGGAGTACTCTCTAGGATTTTATACCAGGTTTCCGTAATAGCACAAAAATGGATGTGCTCCAAATGTTGGAGGACCTTAAGGTAAGGCAGATTGCTGTTTAGACTTCTAGCGATAAAACACGATGTTTTGATGTGGTGCAGTGATTGCTTTGTTTGGGAAAATTCATCAAAAGGAAAAGAAAAGATTTCATTTAAATTCTACCTAAATATTTCACATTGCACATATAGTAGTTACCTGTATCATGATACTTTTTTGAATTTCTACCTTCACCAAGGATGAGGCCACAGTATAAACAAAAGACGATTGATGTCAATAATTGGCTTAGTTTCTGGTGTCTTTCTAGCATGATTCAATAAATGCCAGCATGGCAGGACATGGTCTGCAGCCTACATTGCTTTGCAAGGGATTGCCTACACCTGTCTCATTAGGCTACTGAATATTGGCTAAAACTTTCTCCACCCCTTTAAAGCCTCTTTTAGGCAATGCCACATTGACAACCCTACCAATATAACAAATAAAACCCATATAAATCTATAGGTGTTACTGCTCAGTGCTAGGAGCCTAAACAAGAAATTCCACACCCTACATGCTGTCCTCACTCTGGAGAATATAGACATCTGTGCCATTATGGAGACATGTTTTTAATTCATTGAAACTTCTCTTGCAGTGTAAGGCCTCAGCTGCACAGACAGGGACAAGTGTAGAGGAATGTCAATCTATATTAGCAAGAAGTATAACTCCACATTGTTTAAAAAAGACAATGGCCTTGAGTTTATCCACATGGAAATCACCATTGACAAAGTCTCATGCCATAACCTAGCAAGCTATAGGTCACTTTTTATGTCCCTAGAATCCCAGATCTACTAGAGACTCTCACCATTAAACCAAATACCTTATTCATGGGAGAGTTTTACTACCCGTCTATGGACTGGGAAACATACAATGCATCAAACTCATAGACAACATAAATACCCTTGACAAGATAGCCATCGAAGGTGCAAGCATAATGGACCTGTTACTCAACAATATAGGAGAGCGCTGTAACCACCCCCCACCCATGTCACTCCCTCACTGGTGAGGTCTGACGACAAAGCTGTCTCCTTTGAAGTAAAAATCATCTCAGCAACTCCACTAAACTCTATTATAGTGAACAACTGTCCAAAGTAAACTACTTCCTATTAAGTGATAGTTTGTCAAAATTAATTTCCCCCTCCCAGCCCTGAGTTGTTCATGGGGCATATGTGGAGTTGTTCACAGAGATCCTGTGCAGCCATGTAAATAGTTGTATAGAGGCTGCTATACCTACTGGAAGTAAGACCCCCCAAAAACTCTAACAACAAATCACATAGGTGAAATTCTTGTCTTAATGGGGTATATAACAAAAGCATAAAAGTTACTGCTAAAATCAGGAAAAGCAACCCCCACAATGAAAGGAGCTCTATAATTAAACTAAACAGGAAACTAGAGGACTAATTAAGTCCAACAAGACCAATTTCTAGGTCAACATAGACTCACAGGCTAAAAGCAACTGCAATGCCTTCTATAGCTACATCTGTAAACCTCAAAGGCAGCACACACTAGTATGCCAAACTGGTGAATAGTGGTACAACCTTCACTAAGCAGGGCAACATACTGAATTTGCTAGCTGACAAATTCAGCTCAAACTTAATTTCCACCCACTAGTTCCCTCCATGAAATGCCTACTAGCATAACCCCCTCATCTATTAACAGGAAGCAGGATGTGGCAGCTCCAGTAGGGCCAAAAACGCAGCCTCAGTGGGTCCCAACAATATCCTAGGATGCCTCCTAAATAGCTTGACATGACCTATCAGGTCCACTTGAGTCACTTTTCCAATATAGCCTCAAAAGAGGCTTTGTATCACGAGAATGGAGGACTACAATGGTTATCCCACTTCACAAGAGTGGACCATCAACTGACCCTGGAAACTATGGACCTATTAGTCTAACTAGTCTAATTTTCAAAGTCATGGAATGAATTATCATAGAAATGATCAACAAAGACATAGGAAACCTTTAGATACTGGACCCAACTCAGTTTGGGTTTGTCAATGGAATGTCATACCTACTAAACCTGGTGGACTTCTTTGAGAAGGTCACCAAGGCAATGAATGTGGAGAAAACGGAGCATGCTGCCTATCTGGACATGGACAAATTATTTGATACAAAGCCCTACTCAGGTATAGTTGGCAAACTCAACAAACTGGGCATAAACCCTTATATAACTCAGGCTAGCTCACTGACAGGACCCAGGAAGTCAGGACTGGTGATACCACTTCCTCTAAGAGACAGGTCACCAGTGGGGTACATCAGGTCTCCATGCTGGGACTGCTCCTATTGGGCATCTATTTCTCAGAGGTAAAGGCTAATGTCAAAAGCCTATGGCTGACCAAGCATGCAGATGACTGCAAATTGGGAGCTATCACAGATTCACCCTATGACACAAACATCTTACAAGAGGGTTTACCATTGACAAATGGTTGATGCCAAAGTCATAGACTAAAACTCAATGGCAAAAATGCATTATAGTGCCTTTTGGGAAACTGACACGCAAGCTAATTACTTCATCGATAAGACTCCCCTAAGAGAAGATCCAGTAGTTATGGATCTGGGAACATATGCAGGCTAATCTGGGCTTTGACCAACATATGGACAATGTAGTAAGAAAATCATTCCGTGTTGTCTAACTTTTAAGTAAGGTCACTCTTACCAGACTCATCATTGAATATAATGCCCCTTTCAGCATGTACCTGACCAGATATATGCAACAGTTGGAATGCCCACAAAGTTTCCTTATCAGGAGAATCCTGGGTATAAACACATTGTCTTATATAGAGTTCTTAAAACCCTATCTCTATATTCTTTCTCTTGCAGATTACTGAGAAGCAATCTATGCCTGACATGTAAGGCATCCTTGGATCCAGCTCTTGGATGTTTAGCACATCTATTGAATAAGCAGCATCAGAACCACTAGATACATGGATTTAAATTTTGCTAGTGACAAAAATAAGTCATGTTGGCAAGACAGATATGTGTTTCAGAAGATCCCCCTGCTGTGGAAAAGAATCCACAGCCATATGAAGCAGAATCCATCGCTATCCCTACTCGACCAATGGATAGGAAATCAGAAATTCTCCCCGGGTCTAGCCCCCCTGACTTCAATAGACAGAGGAAGACAGTGATGCCCAAACTTTAACACCTCTCCACATAACCTGTAGAAAGTTCCTAACTAAAATACCCCATCCTAATAAACAGCCATGATACATAGGGACATAATTGAGTGGGATTACATGACTAGGCTTATAAAGGCCCTGGTTGCCATTAGCTTAGTATACACCTATGAAACTGTGAACCCAAGAACACAAAACTACCGCAGCATGTGCAGATCATAGCATCCTTTTGTGGATGTGGATATCTTCTAAACAACAGCATGAAGATAAACTGGTAATGAAAGTATAAAGCCTGGATCCAGCTCATATTATTGAGGTCACATCAGAGACATATAGAGTTTTACCAGCTTCACTTCTATTAATCTGAATATCTGACAACTCCTTTCCATTATAAGAGAAACAAGCATACTCAGTTCTTCAGTACATCTCCTTACCCGAGTTCATAGGATCATAGGATTTTACTAGGCTATTCGCCCTGAGGCCCTTACAAGCCTAGTCAAGAATTTAGCCCATGTTCCCACAAGTCAGCACCATATGCCACTGTTAAGCAGGGACACAGATGGAATCTCAGGGGTGTATTTTCTGTTCCCCATCCAGTTATCCAGGTTGCACTTAAAAAGGTTTAATGAGGTACTCTGCTTTACATGGAGAAAGAGTCTATTCCACAAAAGGGAATCATGGGGACACAAATCTGTCCCGCCAACAAGTCCTATTGATGTCACAGACCAGGCTGTGGTTGCGCATGTGAGAGTTGGTTCAACTAGTACTGACATCACTAATCAGTTCACAATTATGTAGGGCACAATCATTGCTTTGTCTCTTTCTATGCCACAAAAATGAATGCTCAGGTTTTCAACCTTAAATAGGATTGTTCAAGCTTTTGATAGCTACATAGTGTAACATGACATAATTCTACATATGATATATGTGGTCCTGCACATAGTATCAAATTATCCATTATACCCCCTGCTCTTGTAGGAACTACTGCAGGATGGCATTGCAAAAGCAATACTATTTCATAAACTCACTACTTCAAGACAGATGAGCAGACTACTGACTTCTTCAAACTATATGTTCTTGCTAACAATTTGGTAATCCAGTCTCATTCTTGAATCTTGGATACCTATGAAACAGATGCGCCTTTTCTCTGTCAAAATATGTGCCACTGATTCAAAGATTCACTGGTCCTATCAATCTCTGGGTATTTTTGATAGATTCTTGCCTAAATAAATACTAATAGATAATTAAGGCCAAAATGTCTATAGTGAGACAGACAAAAATACATGTTCAGTCAACAAATCAGGACCTTGTAGATGTCTGAGTTAGCTAAGAGTTAAAGATGGCTGTGATTCTGAAGTTATGTGGATGAGAGATAATGATGATTTTCCAAACATGTAGAAGAGTCAAAACAGGGCTTCTGTCATTCTATAACAAATTTATTAATTTACAGTGAAGCTAGAGACTGAAATGATTACCTCTTTGATGACATCTGATACCAATATTGGTATGTATAAGAAGTTTCATACACTGTCTTATTTATTTGCTAGTGCCATTACAATCCAAAAGTAGGCAAAGATGGTTTTGACAAATCTCACCTTAATACTGCCCCTTTCAAAACCCTAACCCTGTACGTTAAGGTCATTAAAACCTTCCCGTAGCACTGCCACTACACAAGACAGACTCAGACACACAAACATTCACAAAAAACACTACATCAGTCTCCTAACTCTTACCCTTAGTCTAATGCCCCAACCCCACTTATCTGTGTCGACAGTCTGTACTGTGGACATATCCACCACTTGGCCATCCAATCGTCGACATTAAATCACACCTCTCCATTTGTCGAGCAAACATATGTTCAGTCAAACTTAGGAAAACCATATGTATATATAAATTCATATATATATATATATATATATATATATATATATATATATATATATATATATATATATATATATATATATATATATATATATATATATATATAAATATATATATATATACACACACACACACACACACACACACACACACACACACACAAACACACACATATCCTCTACTTCAGAAGACTAACAAATTAAAAGACTGAATCCCAAAGTAATAAATGACCAAAAGACTGAATCCCAAAACGCTGAAAACTCAAATACATAATAAACAGACAAAACAAAAAACCCAATATTTTGAAACATTGGGAACAAATTTTCAATATAATACTTGCGTAAAACATTGATTTTGAAAGACATTTACAACATACACAATAAAAATCATAGCATTGTATAGCATTATACTAACCTGATGGTACTAACCCTGGAGAAAACAACACTTATCTCTTTCCATACTATTAAAATATGAAAGCATTCATGTAAATAGTGTAAATATGTTCTAAAAATATTGTTGTTGTACCAGTTATATATCACCTGTGCTTACTCTTGTGGAATGATATATATTGAAAATAAACAATAAAGAAATATTATTGAAAAAAAAATACTGAAATCATGTTTAATGCAGGGGGCAAGCCCCCATGCACCTCTCGTGTAAGAGGCTGCACCCCCTACCCTCTTCTAACCATATATATATATATATATATATATATATATATATATATATATATATATATATATATAGACATATCCACCATTTGGCCATCCACATCGTCAACATTAAATCACACCTCTCCATTTGTCGAACAAAGATATGTTCAATCAAACATAAGAGAACCATATGAATATATATATATATATATATATATATATATATATATATATATATATATACACACACACACACACACACACACACACACACACACACACACACACACACAGACACACACACACATGGGTCTACTTCAGAAGACTAACAAATTAAAAGACTAAATCCCAAAATAATGAAAGACCAAAAGACTGAATCTCAAAACAGTGAAAACTCAAAATACTGAAAGCATGTTTAATGCAGAGGTCAAGCCTCCCTGTACCTCTCATGTGAGAGGCTGCACCTCCCACACCCCCTTCTAATAATATACACTAACTCCAGGAGTGCACAACAGTGGAGAAGGGGCACATTTCATCCTTCAGTATTTTGAGTTTTCAGTCTTTTGGAAATTCAGTCTTTTGACCTGTCAGCATTTTGGTTTGTCAGTCTTCTGAATTAGATTCATATCTATCTATCTATCTATCTATCTATCTATCTATCTATCTATCTATCTATCTATCTATCTATCTATGTAGGTATATAAAGATACATATAAACTTTTTTTTTAAATGTTTGTATTAAATTTTCATAAAACGTAATCACTACAAAATTTGTAATCAGAAATGTACATACATATTTAAAAGTAAGAAAAAAACAACCTATTCTTATAAATATAGAAACAAAGAAAATAATTATTTACAAGAGCATCCGTGAACATTCTAGTCATTTCTGTCATTGCATGTCTGTTGAATTCCAGAATCTTTTTTGTTTTTGCTTGTCAAGCAGCTCTTGAAATTTTGTCCGTACATTGAGGCAAGAGGTAATTCTGTTTATTCTCGATCTAATTGTAATAATTTCTAGATGAGTTATTTCAGTTGCTAAACTTATTAAATTTTTTTAAATGAGGGAGTAAATTCATTTTTCCAGTTTTGTGTGATCACTTATATCAATAAAGTCTATAATAGGTTATATTTCATTCTTTTAACACAAAGGGGAATAGGGGTATTAAAGAGAATTAATGATTCAGATAAAATAAATGTATCTTCAAAAATGCCTGTAAAAAAATAATTAATATTATTCCAAAAAGTAATCAAGACAGTACAATCAAAGAACACTTGTTGCCAATCTGCTTTAAGTTCTTTCCTACATCTCCAACAAAGTTGCTTTTTCTTGTACATCAATTCAATTTTATGATGGGTGAAGAAGGACCTATGTAAAAACTTCATGTAAAGAAATGCCATCTACTATAAGAGATGATGCAGTATGTTTAGATGATAATAGCAATACTTTTTTGTCTTCTTCACTTGGTGGACTATTATTGATTTGGGTAAAATAGTTCCAATAAGCATGATTACATGTTTTCGTTTCCTACTTTATAACTTTAGGCAATCTGGACAAGAGACCATGTCCCAAGGAATTTTGTTGCAATAAAATGTGATGCATTCAATCAATTTTGGGACATGGTCCCTTAACATTGGTTGCACTGACTTAATTTTCTCGTCCATATATAGTCTACAAGATTGTATATTTAACCACATATCTTTATCCAAATCATACTTATCCCTAATGTAATCTACTGAGCGCAGCTTTTCATCTTTCATTAACTGAGACCAGTGCAAAAGATTTTTCTCTTTAAAGGCAACCATTGTTTCTAAATTTGAAGTAGGGATATTACTTTGAGTACCTGCTATGGGAAACATAAGAAAGCCATGCTTTATAAGCTAGATTTCTATACATATAATTTCTAAAAGCATTTAATACAGTCAAAATGAAGAAAGAATGACTTATTTGGTGACTTTTCCAAATAATGTAATCCTTTAATAATGAAAATAAACTGTTATTTAATACAAGATAATTATTAGTATATCAATTAGAGTTAGAATGCCTAAAAAGGTTTCCTAAAAATTCTTTCCATCTAGCGGTATAAGTGTTGTTGATCCAAAAACATATTGTTTTCATAACTGATGATAAGGAATATAATTCTGCGTCTGGTAGTCATATTCTCCCTACTTCCCAGTCTCTTATATGATAAACATAATTTTGTTGATAGAGAGTCTTTCTTCCAGTGTAAAGACAATTTTACTCCTTTCGTCCATTAGATGATTTATCTTATTTATACAATTAGTATAACTATAATTTACTATATCTTTAATACTATATATTTAATATTATCATTATGGTTATTCCGAAGTAATTAATTTTTTTCTTTAACAATATATTTAAGGAACTTAATTCGGTTTTTATTCTTATTTATGTTTATCGGTAAAATGTTTGTTTTGTTATCAGTAAATGTTAAAACCAGATTTTCATTGAAATAGTTCCATTGCTAATATATATATATATATATATATATATATATATATATATATATAGATATATAAAATGTATAATATATAATATATGTTAGAGCAAATGAAAGGGTGGATAGCCTTTTCATTAGAGGAGTCTGAGACTGTATCCTTATTGCAATTCCAACACTCATAATTGTTAGTCAAGTGAAAATGCTAAAACTCAAAGTGCTTTTTTTGAGATTGCAGTACATTGAAGATCAGAATATTTGCCCTTTCCTCACTGTAGTGCGATCTCAGAGTTGAGATATATATTTAGCATGGGTATGGGGGGGTGCAGCCCCCCCCCACAATAAGGAGTTCGAGTTCCACCATTTTCGCTCTTAAGAGCGTTCGAGATTTTCAACATTTTATCTGATGATACAGACCCTATATATATATATATATATATATATATATATATATATATATATATATATATATATATATATATATATATATATATATATATATATATATATATATATATATGTGTGTGTGTGTGTGTATATATATATATATATATATATATATATATATATGTGTGTGTGTGTGTGTGTGTGTGTGTGTGTATATATATATATATATATATATATATATATATATATATATACACACACACACATACATACAATTGCAGTACCTTGGAAAAAAGGGAATCCTCCAAGACAAAGCAATCTCGAACTTAATAAGTCTGCATTCCAACGCATTCTGTATCCCTAGTCTGTAGCTCACACAAGGGTCTGGTACCTAATATTGCTGCCATCTAAGAACATTTGCATTGAGGTGGAAAAACCAAACAGTATGCTATTATGGCGGTTGGTCTAGGTGAATTTTCAGATTTTTCAGATTGGAAGAGAAGGGCAAATGGTGATCTTACAAACTGGTTGAATGGAGTGGCTGCCATAGTAAGGCCATGGCTTCAGATTTATGGCCTACAGCTGAGCATTAAGCATCTGGCTAACCTGGGAGAGGAAGGTCTCCTGCAATGAATTAAATAAACATGATGTTACTGTTTCCATGGAAGATAGAATGGATTGACAATAAAAATGATAAGCTTAATAAAGAATGGAGAGGGATGTAGATAATGTTTTGGCACTGGAAGTGAACTTGCATAATTTCTTGTGGTATATGTCACCAATAAAGCTTGGTTAAGAATACATAGGCATGTCTGTGTTGTTGTCTTTGTGACAGGAGAGGGAAGCCCAACAGATAAATGTTCTTGATGTAATGGGTATCTCTCTGACACAGAGAGATAAAACCTTGACTGTGAACCAAGTGACTTGAGTTCATTTAGCTGTGCTGGTATCTGTAAAAGCTGGCAGGGATCTTTAACGGAATTTCAATGCATCAGGCTGCTCACCTTTTCCAGCCAGGAGGGGTCTGATGAATGGAGGCTTATGGGTAGGGAAGTCTGTATGTCTGAGTTCTAGTGCAGGCTAGATCCAACAGCAGAGTCTGGAATGTGTTATGGTTTGGCTGAGGGAGGTCCTCTAATAGGCATTCGACAGGATTTTTCCTTTTAACTATGTATCATGACAGTCCCAGCCATAAAAATAATGCTCACATGCAAAATGGGTGGAGGGTCATACTACATAATGGCACAAGAAAGTAAAATGTATCCTGGCTAGCATGACAGCTTCTCTTTTGTCTCTTCAAATATTTCCTCCATTGTAGTGCAGAAGTGTAAGGCACTGAGAGGAGATTAAAAGACAGGATAAGCCTGGGATGAAAAGTCAGTATGAGGATTCAGGAGAAAGGCACTGTGGAGCAAGACGATTACAACTTTAGAGAGACACAGTCAAGATGTGAAATATAATGGCCTGAAATAAGTCCATCAAGCTCTAATGATGCTGGCACACCAAATTGTTTCAGCAGATACTGTGATATCTATTTACTAGCGGATTTACCAGCCTGAGAGTTTATGTACTTTTGCATATAGTAATTCGTGTTCCGTAATACAAGATCAGCATACTTTTTTATTAATGGTACCATGATTTTACATTAATGTACTATTCATTTACTCCTAATCCATCAAAAAAGTCAAATGTTTCACTGCCCAAAACATGAATGAAAAACCTTGCAGACATTGTTTTGCATGAGTGAAGCACCTCACCCATCTTCATGAGGTTGCTCAATCTACACCCTCATATCTTTATATATGGATTACTTTTTGGTTCACTGAACCTTAAAGGTAAGTGAAAAATCTTCTTTACTCTCATAATTCCACAATTATGCAATTAAAATTTTTAATAATTAACTCAGCCACAGCTACAATGTCAGACTTTCTCAGTGACCATCCTACAGTCTCTGCAACCAGACATCTCACATATCCACTCAACCAGCATGCTTATAAAGCAGTGTTCAACCTGTTCAGGTTTAACCCAGAAAAATTCATTACTACCCTATTATCTATTAACTATAACACCCTAAAAAAATCTCTTAGATGATGCTGCAAATTAATTCAGTACAACTTTCCTCACTATCCTAAATAACCTTTCATCTTTGGTTATCCAAATACAGTAATATGTTAATGCATAATAGGGAAAAAGTATATAAAAAAAAAAAAAATATATATATATATATATATATATATATATATATATATATATATATATATATATATATATATATATATATATATATATATATAAACACCTTTCAGAACAATGGTAAACACAACCCTAAAACAATTCAGGTCAGCCATTAAAGAAATCGGATCTATATTAGAACACTGAAGTTTCAAAACTTCGAGTGCTCTAAGATCGACCCATTTTCAGCGAACGCTGAAAATATCAAAGAAATAGAAAAACGAATATTTTCCTAGGGAAAGAATTCGGTTGTCTGTTTCTGTTGCTTTGGTATTTTCAGCGCTGTGGTGGAAAGTTATGGGTTGGGTTCAGGTGAGTGTGTGATTGTGTGGACGTGAGGGTCAGGGTGGGTTAGGTGAGTTAGGGTGCTGGACAGGTAAATGTGAGATTGTGTTGACATTAGGGTTAGGGTGGGGTAGGCGAGTTAGGGTTAGGGCACGGGTGAGGTGACTGTGCGATAGTGACGGACCTTAGGGTTAGGGTTTGGGTTAAGGTAAGTGGATAGTTAGTGGTGTATGTATAGTGTAGGGTTAGGTGTAAGAGTTTAGGTGTATGTGTGTGGATTGCTGTTTGTTTGGTGTGCTTGTGTTGTGTGTATGTGTTTTCGAACAGCACATTTTTGTTCTGTATGTTCACTGTTGCAAATTTGCGATTAATAGGGTTCGATATTAGAACACTCAAAGTTTTGAAACTTCAGTGTTCAAATATAGACCCAAAGAAATCTTATAGTCAAGCCAAAATTTCATCCCTAACCCCTGTCCCAATAAATCAGCACTTAAAACTGTAATAAAATTCAACTCTTATTTCATAGATAGTATAGTGTCTATGATTAAGCCTGACAATTGTTAGATTAAAGCACTTAACTGTTATTGTTCTTATCTTGTGTTGGGTCATATTTATTGCTGCCAATTGTTTTAACCTTGTGTTGGGTCTTACTGATTGCTGCTATTGGCATTTTATTGGGTGCCGAGTCGAACTGACTGCACCGTGATTAAAGTTTGCTGCTTCCGGCCTTGGAGCCTTGATTTTTTATTTGGTTTTCACTTGGAGTAATCTTAACCCCATCTCCAAAATACTTGAAAAATGTAATAACAAACAGTTACTAAACTACATCCTGCATGAAGAACTCCTGTCCCCCACAAAACATGGTTTCTGTCCATCACATAGTACTAACACGCACTTCTAACTTTTCTAGATGCTGCTAATAAAGTTATAGGCAACAGCAAACTTGTCTCTTCCTGCATGGGCCTTTGGCTAACTAAATTCGCAGATGACTGCAAAGTAGGAGCCATAATCGAAACTCCTAATGATGTGGATATCCTACAAAAGGGCCTCACTGAGATAGATGCCTGGTGTCAAAGCCATGGTCTCAAGCTCAATGCCAAAAAGTGCACTGTCATCCCCTTTGGTAAAGACTCTGTACCCATGAACTACTACATAGGCGGTAGTCTACTTAACACTGAAAGTGTGATAAGAGACCTTGGGACACAGGTAGACAGTAGTCTTTCCTTTGATAATCACATCGCCACAGTGGTCAGGAAATCCTTCTACATGGCACTCTTCATCACAAAAGTTTTCTCATCCAGAAAAAAACAGGTCATTGTTCCCCTCTACTCATCACTCATTAGATCCATTATAGAGTACAACGCCCCTTTTGGTATCTACCTCACAAGACATCTACAACAACTGGAAAGGCCATAAAAATACCTCACAAAGATGATTACTGGCCTCAAGAAGATGCCTTACGCAGATGGTCTCAAAAAACTCCAGCTTTATTCTGTTAAATATTCCCTACTCAGAGGCGATCTCTGCTTAACATACAAAGCTATGTCAAACCCACAGCTGTTGGACATGCTCCACTTAAAGAAATGCCAATCCCTCCGAGCTACACGGTCTAGGGACCTAAACCTTGTTACCGCAATAAACAGAACATGCTGGAGGGATAGATTCCTGTCCCAGAGACTTCCCATACTCTGGAACAGACTACCTATCTATGTCAAACAGAGCTCCACATTAGCACTCTTCAAGAAAAATATTGATGATTGGATGGGTAATAGGAAATTCACCCTGGGGATCACTTCTGTGGTTCTGCTTGACAGGCACACAGGAAAATAATTTTCTTGGGTGGCGAAAGCCAGGGTACCGTTTTGGCTAGGCTTGTATTGGCCCTAGGGCCAATAGCCTAGTACCTACCTATGAATCTATGAACATATGAACTTATTTAAAGCACTTCAACACAGTTTGTCACAGCAAATGTCTACTTCAAATGCCTTCACAAGGTCTATCTTAGTCCACCTCTTTATGGTTCAAAAGCTACCTGTCCGCTAGGTATCAGTTAGTTAGTAAAACTCCATACCTCCCAGTTACAACCGGTGTATCACAAGGCTCTATCCTTGGTCCCCTCCTCTTTAACATTCTCAGTAACAGCCTCCACACTTAACAGGCTTCCCTAATGCAATAAGCAAATTAATCCACACTCATATGCACATTTGACAACAAGTTACATCTCAAAAAACTTACTCAGGAAGCATTAACAGCCACTGAAACATGGCTTTCTAACATACAAATCATGCTCAACCCCCTTAAAAAAGTATTTAAAGCATTTATTTTTCCCCAAATCCCTCTCTTGTGAAAAAAATTAAAATCCTCTCTCTTAATAATGCAACCATTGAAGCCACTTCTCATAGCAAATTATTAGGTTTTATACTGGATGATAGTCTTAAATGCAACTTGCATATGCAAAGTTGCATTAAATACCCCACTAAAAACTTTGGATGTTTTACAGAGCCAAAAACTTTCTATACTTGCAACTACTAACCTCCTCTCTTCACTGCTTTATGGAAATCCAATCCTTACTAACCTCCAGGCATCATAAAAAACTCAAACCTGAACAATGCTGTAATAAAGAGACTAAATTTGCAGGAAATACCACTTGAAGGACCCACCACTGTATAGTGCTAAAAAGCCTTAATTGGTTAGAGCTACCCAATCAACTAATATATAAACGGCTTATTACCACCCATAAAATTATCCAGTATCCATCTGCTTTTCCACCACTACCCAACTATGTCCTCGATTGGTCATTTTGTTCCAATGACCAAAAGCTCCTTTCTGTCCACAAGCTTATCAAATCTGCTGGGCATGGTCTGTACTCATACCAAGTGGCTAAATTCTAGAACTCCTTATCTATATTCTTCAGGTCAAAATCCTCCATTCAGTCCTTTAAAACCATTCTGAAAGACTTCCTATCCAAAATATGGCTTTGTTCTTGCTCAGCCCCATGATAAACTATATTGATAAATATGAGCAAGTACTTGTTCATACCTTTCACTGGGTCTATATTAAAAGACCAAAGAGGTGTTTCAGCAAACACATCTTGGTCGACATGTAATGAGTGAACGCTCTAAAGTGCGAATGCTCAAAACAGTGGTTTCTTTCCCTGGGAAAGAAATTGCTATCACAAACACACACACACGCGTGTGCGCAAACACACACGCACACATACACACACACACACACAACACACACACACACACACACACACACACACACACACACACACACACACACACACACACACACATACATGAACACTTTAAAACATAACGTGAGGGCTTCACCCCCCCACACACCCCAACGTGGGGGGCTGTGCTCCCCACACCCCCCAACTAAATTTACCAACTCCAAGATCGCACTACAGTGAGTAAAGTGGTGAACACATGGGTATGGGCAAGTGATTTCTTTTCCTGGGAAAGAAATCGCTGTTTTGAGCATTTGCACTTTACTGCATTCGTTCATTACGTGTCGATCAAGAGGTGTTCGCTGAAACACCTCTTTGGTCTTTTAATATAGACCCCCTTTCACCTCCTTACTCTATCTTCTTCACGCACTTCCTTACTTCAGTTGTTTTCTCTTCCTTGACTGTCATTCTAAATATGCCATAACTCTAATTTTTCTCTCACTTTATATTGGAATTCCTGTTTTATTATACTAATGTATCTTAAATATTTCTATAAACTGAGCAAAATTTCTCAAATTATCTTTCAGATAAGCTGCATCTATTCTTAGCCATTGTTTTCACATTATGTCTAATATGGTATAATTACTTGAACTGTAGATGTTTAGTATTATTTTTGAAGATTATATAATTACTGTTCTTAAAATGCTTTTGTAATACTTTGGAGATTTTCTCCCTGATCTTCTACTAAAAACTGACACCTACCCAGTCAGACTTTCCCAGTAACCAAATGCCAACGAATAAATAAATGAAATAAGAAATAAATATGATTGAATCATTATTCAGCTGGTTAACATTGATGCACTGAAAATCGACAGGTAATGGACAGATGTAAAGCCATACTCACGTTTTAAACAGAAGGTCTGCAACATAGTCTTTGGGCCAGATTCCGTAAAGCTCACAGAAGCTATTTATTGGCTGCTCAGCATACCAAGGAAAACTTCAGTGCACTTGCTGCAGACACAATTAAAGAAAACACATTGAAGGCACACAGACTACTTAGCTGTTCATTATAGGATAATTACAGATTCCGATCACACCCGTCTGATTCCAAACAACATTATGCACACCCACTGCAACCTAAATGTGACAAACTACCACACCAACTCTATTTCTAAAATCATCAATGTATGCTTTAAGGACCACAAAGAACAAAAGCTACTGCTATGGATTTTGATGAATTCCATACCAGTACCACAAAAGTAACATAAACAGCAAGCAGTCTGCAACACGTGTGCCCCACACATGTCTGTGTGGATCCTGTGAGAAAACCCCATAACCCTTGAAACCAAAGTGTATCTGTGCTTGCAACTGGGACATTCCAGAGACAGATGTGAGATGCTTTGAGTGTGTCACAGACAGCTGTTAGTTGTATCCTTGCAAAATTCCTGGCAGCAATGTGGATGTGTACAGCAACTTTCCATCCACCCCATGGCGTGGAGAACTGTAATACACAAGTTTTACAGCACTGCAAACTTCCCCCATGTAACTGATGCAATAGTTTTCAAACACATACCTATCAAGACAACAGAACATTCTGAAGCAGACCAATCCATAAAAAGAAAGGCTGGCTATTTTTCAACTACCAAGTTGTGCATGCAGCAGATGGCAGGATGACAAACATCATGGCAACACACCTTGGAAGTATCCACATTGCTGCTTTCTGGAGAGAAAGTGGACTAAAGGTTGCATTTCAGCAAGTTTAAATTCCTGAGGGACTACTACTTAGTAAGTACAGCAATGCAGCTAGGACGTAAGCTAAGGATACTCCTCCCAACAACATCCACACTGATCAAATGTGTTTTTATACCACACAACAGGTGACTGTGGTTATCCACTTGAGCTGTGGCTAATGACACTGTACCATGAGCCATCTAATCCTGCACAGAGGCCTACAATAGAGCTCATGGAACATCCAGAAAAACCATAGTGTGTGTGTGTGTGTGTTTGGTGTACTGAAAGCTGGGTTCAAATGTCTGGACACATCCGGGGGTGCACTGCAATACACACCTAAGAAGGCAGTACAGATGATAACAGTATCCACCATGCTGCCCATCTTGCTAACTAGAACACATGGTAGTCTTCCAGCTGCAGGTGTGGGTGAACTGCCCCAAGAACCCTTGATATCTGAAGATGATGTCCTGCAAGTATCAGCAGAGAAGCAGGAGGACATGGGGGCAGAAGTTACAGGCAACATAGGGTGCGACAACAAGTACAGGCCCAGGCAACACAGAAGTGTCTGACCAAAAAATTTGAATCATGACAAGCCACACATACATGAGTGTTATACTAGGGATCCTGGAGTAGGAAACCAAAGAGAAAGATAATGCAGGCATGTATTTAGCCAAAACAATACTGACAGCAGGACATATACAACACAATAACAGGGGCTGCAGACACTCATGTGATAGACATTGCACCTGTTGGCCAGATGTCCCTCTGTTGAAAACATTGACATTAATGTCATGTATCACAGGTCTGCTACACATTGCTCCAAACTATGAACCTGTTGTGGTAATATACCTAGTTTGTCTGTACCTGGACGAGCATGGCCTGGGCTCCCACTGGATGTATCTGTAGTGTAGAAAATTATGAAAATAACAGAATTACAGTAAATAGCTGTGCCATCACATGAGGTGGAGGTAATAACAGGTAATGGTCACAGTAGCACAATATGGAGACACTCATTGCTGTTCCCTTGTGTTTTCCAGAAGTAGCACGACCTGTGAATGTTAATGTAGACAGCATTACACATCAGTTGCACTGTTCTATCTGTACTGAAGCTGTATGAGTACATATCATTAAACTTACGTTCATCATCCTCACCCTGTATGGATCTGTGTGCATGGTTCAAATCTGCTGTTGTAAATCAAAAATGACAGTACATGAATATGAATATAATAGAAATATGTAGTGATGTTCTCTATACTTAGCCATGTCATGGAAAGAAAGACATACCTGTTCGGCCTGGAACTCCAGCTTCTATCTCATTGTAATGTCATGGGGGGGGTCAATGGTGGTCCATTACTGGTGGCATCCTTGAGCTCTCATATCGCCTAAACCTGTTAGCTGCATGGAGGATCATGCCTGAACAATATCCTCAGTAGATCTCATAGGATCTGTTGTGGCTTCCAACTACATTAATCATGTTTTTGAGGTTGCTCCACACTTCATTTTTCCAAACTGTATTCCCTGCACTGCCAAGGAATCTCTATCCATATCAATGGATACCATCTAGTTTGATGTCATTTTCCTGTGAGGAGAAATTGACCTCACATCCATCTGAAAGACAGTGACATGCACATGATAATATTCCAGTATGAGCCCAGGTATGCAGATGATTATGTGGACAGTGTATGTCACAATAAAGAGTATGCATTCATGAGCAATACAAAAGTCTATAAAACACTGTCTGTGAGAAAAACTAATGTAACATATAAAAGCAACAGCAATGCCTGCATACATAACAGTTGCAAAATCAACATAACTTGTAGTAGTTTCAAAGGTTGTGTTTGGGATTAGAACCCCTTACACTCGATATCCATTGAACAGAGGTCCAAAGACAACAGCATTTTGCCACATGCATATGCATGTTCTTTACATTAGACTACCACACAGACTAACGGTTGAACATAACCATACCAGAAGAATGTAGTGTCCCTGAAATCAAAGAAGACACTCAAGTTAAAACAGCCCTCTACAAAGCCAAAAACACAGCATCAATGGGACCAGACGGTGTCCTAGGCTGCGTCTAAATGAGCTCAAAGATGAACTAACCCATCACCTAAACACACTGTTCAAACTCAGCCTCTCCACAGGCTACATACCCATAGAGTGACACACAGCAACAGTTATTCTGCTCCAAAAAGGTGGAGCCACAACAGACCCCAGAACTATCGCCCTATAAGCCTGACTAGCTTGGTCTGCAAGGCTATGGAACACATCATCATGGATCTCATTAACAGAGACAATGGGAACCTCGAAACACTGGACCCTACCCAGTTCAGCTTTGTTAAGGGCAGATCATGCCTCCTAAACCTGGTGGACTTCTTTGAGACAGTTACCAAGGCTATAAACGAGGGAAAGCTGATCCACATAGCCTACCTAGACCTCACAAAAGCCTTTGTCACCATTCCCCATTCTGGTATTATAGACAAGCTCACCAGCCTGAACATAAACTCCTACATCATGAGATGTGTTGCCAACTGGCTCATGGACAGAGCCCACATGGTAAGAGTTGCGGGAGCTAGGTCTGACTCTAAACCGGTTACAAGTGGCAATCCCCAGAGCTCAGTCCTAGGGCCCCTCCTGTTTGGCATATACTTCTCAGAGATACAGGCAAGCACAGAAGGACTATAACTAGCACAGAAGGACTATAACTGACCATGTTAGCAGACGACTGCAAATTAGGGTCTATAACTGACTCTCCGGCTGACACAGACATCCTCCAAAAGGGTCTCACTGAGACAGATGCCTGGTGTCAAAACCATGGCCTCAAGCTAAATGCCAAAAAGTGCATAGTCATCCCTTTTGGACAAAACAATGTACCCACAAACTACCACATAGGTGGTAGCCCCCTAAATACAGAAGACATAATAAAGGATCTGGGAACCCAAGTAGATAGTAATCTCTTCTTTGATAATCAAATTGCCAAAGTGGTTAGAAAATCCTTCTATGTGGCCCACCTAATCACAAAAGAGTTTGCATCCAGATCAAAAGAGGTCATTGTGCCCCTCTACGTATCACTCATCAGACCCAGCATAGAGTACAATGCCCCATTTGGGATGTACCTTACAAGACACCTGCAACAGCTGGAAATACCACAGAAGTACCTCATGAAGAGGATCATTGGCCTCAAACAGATGCCCTATGCAACTTGACTGAAGAAACTCCAGCTGTACTTGGTTGCATACCACCTACTCAGAGGTGATCACTGCCTGACATACAAAGCCATGTCCAACTCAGAACTGATGGACATGCTCCACCTAAAGAAAACCATATCCCCTCGAGCCACATGCTCTAGGGATCTAAACCTCACCACACCAATAAACAGGATGTGCTGAAGGGATAGATTCCTGTCACAGAGACTTCCCATGCTCTGGAACAAGATTCCAATCTACATTAGGCAGAGCTCCCCACTAATACTCTTCAAGAGAAACCTTGACGAGTGGATGGGAAACAGAAAGTTTACTCCGGGGATCACTTCAGTGACTCTGCTGGACAGAGGCACAGGGAACTGTTCTAAGAGGGCGATGAAAGCCAACACATAGGCTTATAAATACCTTTGGGCAGATAGCCTAGTACATACCTATAAACCTATGAACTTACAGAAAGTGTCATAAAACCTCAAGATCCATAGGCAGGCCACAGACAGACATCATGGATCCCTTATATATTGAGCCAGTAGTTATAGGACTTTTGTTAAGAATCATCAATTAAGAAATATCCATAACAGCAGAAGAACATAGTATTAAGAATTTGTTAAATAACACCAATGAAAAAAATATCTGTATCAGCAAAAGAACAAAGCATTAACGTTTTTGTGAAAAACATCAATGAAGAAATAACAGCAAAAGAACATAGCATTAAGACTTTTGTTAAGACACATCAATGAAGAAATATCCATAACAGCAAAACAACATTGCACATATGGATAGTGTTAGAATATATTGTTTTTTGTACTTACTCCACAGATTGTACAGAACTTCCAGTAAAAGATATGGATGTTCCATAAATCTGTCTTTATGTAGTGTTCACATTTGCAGTATAAATTTGTCTATATGACTGCATATGGGAATGAAATCAGTTAATGAAAATGGCAACGTCTGTATGCATAAAGGTCAATCAAACATTAGTCCAGTAACTTAACAATTTCTGTTAAAGCACCCATTTTCAATAAAAAAATAAATTTAGACAGGTACCTTTTTGAGAATAAGTGGCTTTAACAGATGTGATATTCCCCAAAATAGTTAAATGCTTCAGGTGCCAATTTACCTCTGACTCACTATATCTGGAAGTAAGAGCACCTAATGTGCACCCATCTTTAAATACAATTTGTACCATACATAATTAGGAAGGTTCATTAAAATTCTTGGTTTTGGCAACCCACTTGAGCATATTTTCATATATTGGCCTCATGCGGCTTAACATACAGGTGTATTGCCCAAGTTCCCAACAGATATTTTTAAATTGTACCATGCGTGGCATGTGCCCATAATATTTTCAATGATTTGATAACATGACATAGGCACCACTTTTAAATATTGATTTTGATACATTTGCAGATCAAACCATTCCTGCCTGTGAACTGTATGGGATGTCAGTAACCATTTTTTCAAATTTTACATTTATCATGCATTTTCCATTGGAAGATCAAGATGATGACATCCAGGAGACAGAGATGTGTCCGTACATCCAACTGAACTGAGGAAGGGACCACCCAGATGCTGACCATCTATGCTGGAATGAAGCATCAGATGATAAACAAGCCAAGAAACGTCACTATGATGGACATCTGGAACTGGATTGTGAGGGACTACTGAAGATGTATGGGGATCTACTGGACTTGAGTGCAGATTTGCCACCTCTATGATGATCTGCATCAGAGTGATACAGAGGAGCTTCATCGGAGGGTCACCGAGCTTCGGAGGTAGCCTATGGATCCCTGCAATGAGTTTGACTACTTTACGTATAACTGAGCATGCCTATGGAATTTAATTATATATTTCTGTCCATTTATATCAGATAATTGTTTTTGTAACCATTGAGAAACTGTTGTGACCATAGTCACTATTAATTAAGTACATGTAGTAAATACCCTCCATGTAAGTACGGGTTTGATTCCCATGCTGATAATTGATTAATTGATCTTTGTAATATGCATAATTATGAACTTTGTAGATATACATTTGCTTTCCAACATATAACAGCATCATTTCACACATCCACTGTCCTCATGCATCATTGACACCTAGAGCGCCTAGGGCTCTGATGACTAAGCATTTTGTAGTTATCCATTATAGTACAATGGTATTACCTACTATAGCAGTATACTTCTGAATAAAATCTCATACATAATTACCTAAATTCTTTCTTCCTAATAAACTGAACATTCTTTCTACAGTCCCATTTTTGTAGCCAAAAGGAATGCTTGTCCAGCTGCTTACACATAGTTTTCAGTTATGTGTCAATAGCTTTTATTTCCTAACATTACAATGGCCAATAAATGTTGTAAGTTTCCATATTCATTACTCTTCTAAAGGAATTTGAATAAATACAAGCAGTACCTGCTTGTTACAAAGAGACATGTGCTGCATGTTATATGGGCCTGTAAGGATACTGCGAAAATACTTACATTTTAGTGTGAATTGGGTTCCAATCCACATAAGGGAAATATCAGTAAATTCTTCTCTTGGTTTACTTCACCCATAGCAGTTATGAAGAGAAACATATTGCACTCATTAATATTAATGTTTATTTTGTGTATGGTTATGAATAAGTTGGTTATTCAACAAATTCAACAAATTCCTATGAATATGCCCATAATCTATAATGTGCAGCTGGTTACGTATAACTCTGTTATTCAACAAACTCAACAAATTCCTATGAATATGCCCATAATGTATAATGTACAGCTCTTTAACTGCAGCTTTATTAAATCAGTACCTGTTAGTTAAGCAGAAGTATGTTCTGCCTGTTAGCTCAGTTTGAAATGGAACTGGTCAATATAGCAGTATTTTGGCATACTGTGGTTTCCAGTCCACATATAGGAAACATACAAGTAAATTGTTCCCTTGGTTTATTTCACCCATAGCAGTTATGTAGAGAAGAATATTGCACTTATTCATATTAAAGTTTATTTTGTGCATGGTTATGAATAACTCGGTTATTCATCAAATTCCTACTAATATGCCCATAATCTGTGACACTTTGTTAAAAGTAGCTCTTTTACTGGAGGGTTAGTATAGCTTGCTACAAACTGTTATGTCTGACAATGTTTTTTTTTTTTTTGCAATATGGTATTTTTTAAAGTGCTATCAGTTTCTTGTTTTATCATTAATTATTATATTCAATTGAAGAACAGCATCATTGTTATTTTTTGAGGGAGGGGGGTGGGCAGACTACAGTTGAAATGTAGAACAGGGAAGATGTGTCTGTTTGTTTTGTGATGTGCACTTTGCCATGGAATCTTTGTCCTTACACATACCTTACTGTGTCACTCATGCTCAGCAATTGTTATAGTTCTGTTAACAGAAGCTCTATGATAAATGTCACTGCCCCACTGTCTTAGGAATACATGTTTTCCATTACTGTTAATGTTTCTGACAGCAGTGCTGACATTACCTAATTTTTATCTACATGCCCAGCACATGTTCATTCTTTGAAATCCTAAGCCAGGATCCATATTAATAGACCATCTCCTATCCAGGTGATGTCATAATACCAATCTTTTTACTGCATTCACAGCACCCACTTTCAGTCAAGATAGATTAATTAGGCAGGTAGTTGTCAATGTTAGAGTTTGGATGTACATTACAGTTGTAAGTTTGAATATCATAACTCTAATCTGTGTTCAGAGATATAAAAAAAACTGTTGGCAACCTTGACAAATGTATATGATGGTGATTCTTCAAAAGTACATTTTCTAAAAACTGTTCTGAGATATGTATACCACTGTTATTTGAGGAACACATCATTCATAGTTGTTTTTTTTTTGTTTTTTCAGGTGATGAAAATAGTGTCAGAAATCATGCCCTGTCCATCAAGTGGAAGAAAAGCCATAAAGAACAGTAGAGGGAGAGAAGTATGTTAAAAATGCATCTGATCCTTGCTACAGGCCTGTACTTTTCACACTTCAAAACAGTGTAAGAAACTTCTCTGTGTTGAAGTTTTTCATTTCCTGTATGTCAAGTTAATCACTATATATTAAAAAGCAGAAAAAAAATCCGAAAATTATAGTAGAAGTAGCAAACTTAAAAACATCCTAAATCAAAAAATAAAAACTTATTTTGAATTATTATTAATATTATACATAATGTTTAACTCTATTAGGTATTCAGAAGTAATCCAAGCAGGGTAGACAGTCTGTTTCCAGACAAAAATCCTTTATTAAACACATAGACAAGCGATCCAAATAAAACAAAATAAATAGAATGCCAGTTTCATCTCAAGGTTTTTGACTACTATACCTATCATCAGGTATTGGAGTGGTTTATTTAGTTATAAAACAAAGTGTAATGGCATACATATTAATAAATTGAAATCCCTTCCCCCAACTTTATCAGTCTGATGTTCGAGCTGGTACTGCTCTACTTACTAAATGTTCTAATAACTTAAACCATATAAAGTTAATAATGATGTGATACTTCTTATTAAACATTAGACCATTTGACAATCAAAAAATATATATATTGACATAGAGAAAAAAATATATTGTCCAAAACATAATCTATTTCCATAAATTATTGTTAACAAAGATCACGTTCATCCCACTAGACTTGTTCAGGTCTGTGTACAAGAACCCTAAAAATATATATCTACAAAACAAATCTTACTAAAACTAACCAATATGCATATTAAAAACAATAAACCAAAATTAAAACAAGAATACAACCTTACATGTACATTTAATGAGTAGGTTAAACCAGGAGAAGTATATCAACTTTGTGGTGGCCAGTGTGTGACAGTAAAAATGTTCTTATAAAGGGAGTGAACACTCCATATAAAATAACACTAAAATCAATACTTAAATAAGGATAGTGGAAAAATAAATTAAAATTAGTCATTTAAACAATGTGGTATTTTTTTTTTTGAGTTCTAGTACACTTTTAAGTGAGCAGTAATAATTTAATCCAGGCTTTCTGAAAGAGTTCATCTTTAATTGCCATATGAGTTCACGTGCATGTACTTTTCTGAACATAGACTTACAGAGAAATTGTAGAAACTCTAGAAAATATTTATCAAAGAAATTTTGCAAAAAAATAAAATATTTCAAAAGTATTAGATAACAGTGGACTGTGGGCTGGGATATGGAATTGTAATGTTATTTTGAAAATAGAAAATTATATATTGGACATATTCCAAGCACAATTAATGTTGAAGGAAACAGAGCTATAGCAAAGTATTGGGGACAACTGAAAACATTATTTGTGGGGGAAAAAGGATATTTTGTGGGTAATTATGATAAAAAAGAAATGTTTTATATGTGGGGAGTTTTGAAATGATACACAAATATGTGAAATTAATTAAATGTTATAAATGTAAACAGACAGGACATTTATGGCTAGATTGCATAAAAGAACAAAATGAAAAATGGGTATAGAAGACAATGCAAATGATAATGAAAAACAAGGAACAAATACAACAGGAAGATCAAAAGGATGACTGTGTAGAGAAGATGAATAATGATATACAAAATACAGAAAAAAGGAAAGAGGAGAAGGTGAATTAGAAACTGATTCAGAAGTTAGTGATGGGGAGATATTGGAAGACAGGTAAAAAGAAAAATTCTATGGAAAAGGACTAAAGGGTAGAAAAAAGGAAATTTCAAGGAATAGGATTACAAGTGAAAAAAGAAAGGAAATGGATAAAAATATATAATTTCATATAGATTAAGAAGAAAAGGAGCAATCTTAGAATTTTATCAATTAATGTGAATTGTATAAAACATTTAGTAAGAAGAACTGGAGCCTTAGAGTAGTGTATTTATTTTATTTATTTTTATTTATTTTACATTTGTTTACCGGGAAAGTCCGAGTGGACACAGGTCCATTTTCAGTGGAGGCCCAGGGAGAAAAGCTCCACTTTACAGTACATTACATGAGAGTAAAAAGAAGTAAGAACATACATACATATGGCATATATACACATCAGGACAACATGCTGGTGATTAACAAACATACATATAGCACATACACACACAACAGGATATCATGCTACTGAATAACATTTCTTACAGTAGACAATCAGAGGTATATATTTTTTTCTTTTGCAGTTATTAGTTTTGTAAGGTAAATGTATACGGGTTTAGAAGCTTTCAGGGGAGAAACTGCTTATCTATATATATATATATATATATATATATATATATATATATGTACCCTGACAATCTCTTGGCATAGTTTAGCCCATGAAAACTTGGCAATCTTGTTGTAGCAAGATTCCATTTTGGCAGCACATATGAGGGTAGTGTCATCTGCATATACTGGTAAAAGAGGAGACAATTGGTCCTGCCATAGGACTGCTTGATGATGGGCAGATAAGTAGCTGTTGAACCATGATATAGAGGAGGGACTTATATTTAGGGTGGATAGGGTATCAAAAAGCAGACTGTGGTTTACCATGTCAAAGTCTTTTGATAGGTCTAAGAATATGGAAGAAATAAATAGACCCTTGTTTCTGTGGTGGCTAGCTATGCTGGTGAATGATATTAGTGCTGTTGTGGTGCTATGGGAAGGTCTAAAGCCATTCTGGGATATGGAGAGTAGGTTGTTATTCTGGAGGTACTGTATTAGTTGAGTATGAACAACTCTTTCTAAGATTTTGGATAAAGGTGATAGGATTGCTACTGGCCGATAGTTGGTGAGCTCTAAGGAGTTGCCTCCTTTGTGCAGTGGAATTATATATGATGTTTTCCATGAGGTGGGATCTTTGCATTCTGAGAGAGATCTGTTTATGAGAACAGAGACAGGATAGGCTATAGCTTCAGCTGAGATCTGAAGGAAGTCTGCTGGCAGCTTAACAGCTGCTAGAGTTGTTGGTTTAAGTTTACCAAGGAGATTAGATATTGATTTGGTGGATACAGAGTGGAGGAGAAAACTGGGGCTATTGTTTTGTATATTGGGTTGGTTGGGGTAGTTACTGGTGTGGGGCTGCTAGTACTATTTTGGGCATTGGTAAGGGTCTGGACTGTTTCGGTAAAGAATTTGTTAAATTGAGTAGGGATGTTTTCATGGTTATTTGGAAGCACAGGGGTTGGAGTCCTGGACTTTCCTGGATGCAGTATACCATTTATTGTTGCCCAGAATTTTTGTGGGTTGTAAGCATATATTTCTTGCATGCTTGTATAGTAGCTGGATTTGTCTAGATGGATTTGTTTTTTGGCTTTGTTAGGGAGCTCTACATAGTTTGGTCTCAAAGTAGTAGTTTTGTTTTTCTGATATTGAATCCAAGCCTTGTTCCTTTCTTTCATTATAGTTTTAATATATTTTCTTGGCCATAGGGCACAGTTAGTTTTTATTCTAATGGTTTTAGGAGGTGCATGATGGTTTAAGATTTTTATGAAGGTTGTGTTAAAGTACTCAACGGCATTGTCTAGAGGTAGATGTTTTGGGGGGGGGGTCCAGTTACAGCCTTTTAGAGTATTGATGAGATCAGTAGCTATAAATGTTTTTTTTATTTCTAACTACTTTGAGGATAGGTTAATTGATGGTTTGGGATCTGCTCCTAATTAGGTAGGTTGGATGATGATCACTTAGGGTATCTGGAAGATAACCAGATTGCTGTGCAAGAGTGGGGTCAGATACCAGGATCCAGTCTAAGATGGACTGGCATTTGGAAGTTTTGTGAATTTGAGTGCGGGTGGTTATAGTTTGGGTAAGCCTGTGGAGGTTTATGAAGGCAGAGAGGTTATGGCTGGAGCAGTGAAGCCAGTCAATATTGAAATCTCCCAATAGTATGGTTTCATGTGGAAGGGAGTTGGGGGTCCAACTAAGCAGGCTTTCCATTACAGTGGTGTTATTGCCTGGTGGTATATAGCCACCTGCAATAATTATATGTTTGCTGGAACTTATTTTTAATTTGGCAAGGATTACTTCTACATCTTCAAATTTATGGGTATTGTAATCTAGTTGTTCTAAGACAAGATGATTTTGAAATAATATTGCAACACCTCTGCCCTTTTTCTCTGATCTGTCTCTTCGGATAATGTTGTAACCCGGGGCAGCAATCTCATTATTGTGATGTTGTGGTTTGAGCCATGTTTCAATTAACACAGTGATATCTGGTTTGTATAGAGTTAGTAGGGCATGAAGGTCATAAATTTTGTTAAGTATACTTCTTGCATTAATATTTAAGAAGAGGAGAGCTGAGGTAGGTCTGTGGTGTAGGAGATTTAGCTGATTTAAGTTTGGGCTGATTGATGTTTTGGGTCCTGGATTGGGATGTATATCACCACTGCCAGTGAGTTTATGGAGTAGGTGTAGATGGAGTTTGGTCAATTTGTGAATTATTTTAGTTTGTCTTTAAGAAGAGAGTGGGTTGGTTTTGATTTTCAGTTTAATGCATGAGTAAGATAAGGGTAGGGGGGAGGTAAGTTCACATGGTGATATAGGGAAGTTTTTTAGTTTGGTGGTGGTGGCTGTGGAATCAGTTTGCCAACGGGATGAGGTGTGGTTATGAAGCTGAGTGTGGTAGGAGGACAGGATGGAAAGTAGGAGTAGGTGTAGATTATTAATGGGTAGAATGATGTTTTTAGTAGTTGGGTTGGATATGTGTAACCCATGTTATCTAGTTTCAGAAAGAATGTGTTACATGCAAGGGTACTATCCATGAATAGGTGAGATTGGTGTTGTATTAAAGGTGCAGTATTAAGTGTATGAGGAAGTTTGTTGTTAAGAAGGGTAAGAGATTTGAAGTGATAGGTGGATGAGAGTGTAAGACTTGCTAATGGGAGTTGTCTGTAGCTACAAATTGAAGTGATGTTAGGGACTTAGGAGTTATATAAGTATCAGGTAATGCTGGGTATACAGCTACAGAAAAGTGATGGAGAGTATGGCCAGTTCAAGAGCTAACATTTTATGTGTTAGGGAGCTGCAGTATGGCCAGGAAGTATTAGTCAGGTAACTGGTATCCTCTAGTTAAGTGAGCGTAGCAGAGATGGTGAGTTAGTAAATATGGGGGGGGGGGTACTTGCTACTTTATCTGTAATGATGTTCTTGACTATGGATAAGGTGAATGGGAATTATATATTGTCAATTTATTTATACTATGTTCAGAGAGGCATATTTACTGCAGTTAAAAATATTAATTATAGTTAATAGTTAATGGTTTTAGGGTGGTGTGTATAGCAAGGTGGTGGAGGAGGTAGGGATTCTATGTTGGAGGCAGGAAGTAGGTTAGAGTGTTTTTGAGGAACAAGAAGGGGAGGGGTGTTTGGGTAGGAGGAAACAGGTGGTTAGGTATAAAGGAAATGATATGGGGTATGGGTGGGAATGGGGGGTGGGAGAGCGAAGTGAGCCTGAGCATAGCGAGGGCGAATGGAGCGGGGCTGCACCCACAGCAACTGTAAAAAAAAAAAATCAATACCTTAGCATAAAACAAATTATCAACAGTGAAATGGATGAAAGGGGTGAGGGTGGGCTAAGAGAAGAAGGTTTGCAGCTGTTGCCCCTGGGTATGCACTCTAGCTGACTGTAACAGATTTTGACAAGGCATAACAATAGTCACAAAAGTTGGCACCTACACTACACAAGTGGCAACAAGGTTCCTGGAGTTAAACTTGGGACTGAAGTCTATTTTTGGATGATTGCTGGTTAGAGTTTTCTTTGCTTTTAGCTGGAGTGAGAGGATTCCTTGCTCACACAAGTGTGTGTGGGGGGGATCAAAACGATCAGGTGCTCATTGGCTCTAAAAGTTGCAAAGAAGACAAAAGGAAAGAATGTAAGACTAAAAGCAATAAAATAAGGACATCAAAATAAGCACAACCATCATAAATATTGTACAGAAAGCAGAGCAAGTGAACATAGCCTATTAGAAGTCATCAAAAGAAATGCATTCAGACTCTGCAACCAGTCTTATTCAGCAGCAGTCAGTATAACTAGTTAGAATATCCTATTACCAGACAATATTGCAACTATGTAGCAGTTACACCAGTTTACCATAAATATCATTCTGCACTTTACAATGTATGTTTAACTTACAGAAACAGAATAATAATTGTGAAATAGATATTAGAATATTATAATATGTTAGAGGTAACAAAGAAGAAAGACTGCGAACAGAAAACCTATATAAATGGGGTATAAGTTGGAATTTGGGAGGAGAAACTTGTTTAGGTATAGCAGTGTGTTATATAGTACAGAAATTTTGGTATTAGATTTTACTTACATAGTAAGACTTTGACAATTATTAGTAGTAGACATAAGATGGGAAAGCAAAGTTTATGGGCTTATAGCAGTATATGCATGTGTAATGTATAAAGAAAGAAAAAGGCTGTTAAAAGGGACTATGTTCAGTCATTGAATTAATATTACATTGAATGGCTGAACATTGAACATTAGTCATCGAAATTGACTTTTACTGAACAGGAAAATCTTCAGAAAGAAATACATCAAATGGCCATAGTTGGCCAACATAAATGAACCGTGACGTGCTACTTACTAACTGGTAATGTAGCTATAAGAGAACCTGCCCTTTCCCCAATTTAGTCTGACTTTAGAGTTGGTATATATATTTAGTGGGGGTGTAAGTAGTAGAATCATGACATTTATCAGGAAGAAAGGAGAGAAAGAAGAAATGAATAATTGGAGATTAGTTGTGTTAAATAATGCTGAGTATAAGATGTGTATGAAAATAATACAGATAAGATTGGAGAATATGATACGTAAGGTATTAGAAGATAGTACTTATAGAGTTAAAGGAAAAGGACTCAGGAGGTATTAATGATTGTTAGAGAAATGAGAAATGATAGATGATATTAAAAAGTTAGTAATGAAGCAAAATTATTCGTAGGAGATATAAATAATGAATTTGATACAATAGAGCATGACATGCTATTAAAAATAATGGAAGGCTATCATTTTAGTAAACAAATTCAGAAAGTAATTATTTCAATATATAGAAATAGTAAAATCAGAGTTTTGAGAAAAAGTTGGTTAAGGGAAGAAACAGAGATCAGTAGGGTTTAAAACAAGGACATCTGATGAGTAGCACGTTATTTGTAATAGTAATGAATTGGATTGCAATGAAAACAAAGGATAAAAATGCAAAAATTACAGCACATACAGAAAAATGGTATTAAATATCCTGTTATCTTATATTATGTAGATAACAGAAATTGGAAGGCACCAAATATAATACGAAATAGTAAGTGGTGGTTGTGGAAAAAGGAATGGGGTATCCATACACATGTGAAACAAGAAATTTAAAGTGATGAAGGAATGTGGGTCTATATTAGAAGCATGAAAATGCTTCTAATCAAATACGGAAAGAGCGACACATATTCATCGAATCGCATTTAAACGATTCGATGAATATGTCATAGGGCAAGAAGATGGTTGGCCAACTTCACTGAGTTGCCCTTTCCTTCCCTATAGTGCGATCTCATAGTTGGTATATTTAGTTAGGGGGTGTGGGGGGCAGAGGACCCACATTGGGGGGTGTGGGAGGAGAAGCCCCCACCTGTTTATGATGTTAAATATTTTTTTTTTATTAAACGGCCACATAAATTTTTTCCCTAGGGAAAAATTTGCTTATGTGGCCTTTCACTATTTTAAGTTTTCGTGCGTTGTGTCAACTTTTATGTAGTCACACATATGCACTTTCCTTCTTATAATATAGACCCAAGGAATGTAAATCTAATGTACATTCATGCAAATATGTATATAATAAAAGACCCCTACTCTTTTTTATAGGCACCATGTGAACTTTTACATTTAGCTGAGCTTCCATCAATTCAGGCAGATTAAGCCTTGGTTTAATATTGCATCCAAAGGATAGCACAGTCAGGAGTACAGCACCACCTTATGCTTCACTGCAGTATCATCAATTGATCAATCTGGTGTGGGAATATAACCCATAGCCTTTTGCACTAAAGCTGACTGTGTCACCTGTTACACACACCACTGACACTCTAGGCTTGTATTAGTTTCCTAATCTCATGCATATATACATGTATATTTTAATAGTACAGGTGCATTATTTGTTTTAACAAATACAGAATTTAAGTTTGCTCTTGAAAAGTAAATAACATGAATTGGTTTGGTGTCTGAGGTACTATTTAACACCTTTTGATGTGCTAGTAAACAGTCTTCATAGACTCGTCCAGTGCTATGTCTACTGATTGAATTCCGGTCACTTGAGTTGCTGTCAGGATCTATACCCAAGGGGGGGGGGGGTCATCATCCAGGTAGCCTTCAAAGGTGGTTCAAAGTTTTTCCACTTAATGCCATGAGAGCTTCACTACATATGCTCACTGCACTTACTAGTAATGTTCACTTGGCCTTTTAGCAAAAGTGTGAAAATATTACCCCTTGAGACCAGTATTTGCTGTTCTGGGGCCATTCTTCTCTCAATGTTGTACAACTGTTGAATTGTCATAAGACTGGGTGATGTAAGGGATTTCTTCTCACATGGGGATGCAGGGAAACTTTCCTGTCTGCAAAAAAAAAAATCATGCTTTGTGGTGTTCAATTAACCTACATGTTATGCAGATTTTTCAGGTATGAGCAGATGGCCATCTGTAGTCTGACATTTCTTATTGTGAAGCACATACTCATATACAGGGCAGTTCTTAGCAGTTTTACTAAGTATTGCCTTATGGTTCTATCATTTGGCATTGCATTAATAAATATTATGAGATACAGAATGCAAATGTACATTAGCCCCAAAAATGCACCTTGGTAATTAAATGCGCAGAGCAGAAGCACAATATGAACAGTGCTCTTGTTCCACTATAAAAGCTGCTAGCATTTGTCAAGTTAGAGAGGATGCTGAAGGTACTAAAGCAATACTATCATTGTTTTTCTTTATGAAGAATCAGCTTAAAATCAGACCTCAAAGGATACTGAAGTGTTTAACAAATAAGACTGCCATCTATCTTTTCACCACCTTCTTCTTTCACTGGTACATAACAAGTCAGTTTCTCTAACTAGACATTATAGTTCATACACATTCTTTTAAAGCAAGCTTTTCTATATAATTTGCCATTTTATCTGTACTCTACCCTTGAAGTCAAAAATATGTTATCAATGCAGACCTTTTTAGTTGTCAAATACCACTCTGAATGTGTAAAATGACAGCATTTGGACCATAAGCAGATAATTGTTCTCTAATTGTCAAAATACTGTCACTTCTTACATATCAGCGTGACTCTTTTTTGTACCTTATGCAAATCAAAGAATTAATACAAAAAGTAGTCTGATCTCTTGAAACAGAAAAGCATATCAATTTTCCATAGTTTTTTGCCCCTGCTTCTAGACAAACATTAGACCCTCTCTTGGTCTATGAGCCCTTTAGTTCCATATCAAATGAGAGACAACCAAATGGGTGCATTGTAGGTGGTTCATAATTTTTCCATTTTATATTTTCTACCCAGCCCTAAGTATGCATACTTGGAGAGGTAATGGGAAGAAGGTGTGCATTGGGCAGACTGAAGAAATCCTTCTCACTTTTCTGCAAGAGAACATTGCATCCAAGCTGTTATGACTCTCTCCTTACATCAAAAGCAGTGGTCTTTTTGGCCTCTGAAATGTAGTGCCTGTGAGCCTTCAAGTCTATGCAAATATCACCCTCGCCTGGAAGAGGCAAGTGAGATCTGATCCTTCAATCCTTCAACTTCCTCCAGTGCTAGGGTCACTAATCTGACTCCGGTCACCTAGGCCACAGTCAAGGCTCCATCCCTCTATGCAATGGAGACAGGCTACTCTTCCATATTTATTCGTGGTTTAGTCAAATGAAAAACATATTAACTTGCTGTTATGTCAAAGTAATACTGTGCATATTTGTGCCAAGTATGTATACAAGATAAAAAAAAAATCATCTTAAATATTTAAAAAGTAGTATGCATGTCCCTATGGGGATACACTACAATGTCCACTAGTTTCTCTCTATCTTCTTAGTTTAATAGATTCAATGCTTATGAAAATTATATATGAGTACAGAAAAGATACTTCAATTGCTGCAAAAGTTATTGCACAACTGTGATAAAAGCAAAACTGTTTAATTTCTTTCATATCTTTACTCATGTGGCAGACAATTTTGGAAGCAAACAAATAGGTTCATACATTCATAGGTGAATACTAGTCTAAGCCTAGCTGGTTGTCACAAACATTACCCATACCTATTTCCAAGGTCTATATTTATTTACTACCAGTAGGCTATTGATTAGTGCTTGGTGAGACAGTAATTATTTCTAGGGTATACCATTTTATGTTAATAGGGGCCATGTTTTAGGAAGAGCATTTAAAAGCTACTTCTGTCCATAAGCAGTACAAGGGGTAGTCCTGAGGTAAAGTTCCTCAATATTCCCATCCATAGTTTGTGGGTATGCATGAATAGGGACAGGGCTAAACTTTGTTTTATATGAGGAGGAATCTATTCCAGAGTAATGGTAACCTCTGAGAGATATTATGTTAACATATATACTTAACATAAGATACTACAATCAAATGTGTTTTGAACTGAACACATTTCCTTATTTACTAATCTACTTACTCCAATATGTTCTTTCATGCATAAAATAGCTTAACTTTATATGGAACTTCCACCTGTTAAACTTTGAATTGTTTTATTTTTTGATTTAAGTAAAATATTGTTCTGCACTCTCGAGGAGCTTTTCTCCCCGGGCCTCTGCTGAAAATGGAAATGTATCCAGCTGGACAAGCCCGGTCAACAAATGTAAAATAAAATAAAATAAATAAATATGCCTGACTCTCCAAATCATTCTGCTTAAATGAGTTTAGGGCAAATTATATTGTGTGGTCCTATACTACTTCATTGGTTTCAACTTGCTCATTTTGTTCATAGGTTCATAGGTTCATAGGTTCATACTAGGCTATCTGCCCTAGGGCATTTATAAACCTAGCCAGAGTGTGTTTGGCTTTCGCCACCCATTTTAAATTAATTTTGCTATGCCTTTTTTTGAGGTTAGTATACTGTGCCTCTGTCTAACAGTGACACAGAAGTGATAGCCGGGGTAAACCTACGATCTCCCATCCACTCATCAAGATTCCTCTTGAAGAGAGTCAATGTGGGACTCTGCCTAACCTGGACTGGGATTTTATTCCAGAGTGAAGGGAGCCTCTGGTTATGAATCTGTCCCTCCAGCATGTCCTATTTATTTCAGTGCTGAGGTTCAAGTCTCTGTAGCTTGATGGGATTTGGATTTTCTGAGGTGCAGCATGTCCATTAATTCTGGGTTGGACATGGCTTTATACGCCAGGCACAGATCGCCTCTGAGCAGGCGGTATGCCACTGAGTAGAGCTGGAGTTTCTTTAACCGGGCAGCATATGGCATCTGTTTGAGCCCTTTGATCCTCTTGGTGAGGTACTTTTGGGGTCTTTCCAGTTGCTGCAGGTGTCTGGTAAGGTACATCCCAAAAGGGCATTGTACTCAATTATGGGCCTGATGAGGGATGAGTAAAGAGGTACGATGACCTCCCCTGATCTAGATGTGAATCCCTTCATGATTAGGTGGGCTATATAAAATGTTTTTCTAACCACTTTGGCCACGTGGTTGTCAAATGAGAGATTGCTATCAACTTGGGTCCCCAGGTCCCTAATGACGTCTTCTGTACTTAATGGATTACCACCTATGTGGTAATTTGTGGGCACTTTGTTTTTGCCAAAGGGGATGACTATACACTTTTGGCGTTTAGCTTGAGGCCATGGCTCTGGCACCAGTTGTCTGTTTCTATGAGGCCCTTTTGGAGGATGCTTGTGTCGGCTGAAGAGTTGATTATGGCGCCCAGTTTGCAGTCATTTGCGAACTTGGTCAGCCACAGTCCTTCCGTGTTGGCCTGTACCGCCGAGAAATATATACCGAACAAGAGAGGTCCCAGGACTGAGCCTTGTGGGACGCCACTTGTAACTGGTATGGAGTCTGACATGGCTCCAGCAATTCTAACCATGTGGGTTCTGTCCTTGAGCCAGTTTTCAACCCATCTAGTGACATAGGGGTTTATATTTAAGCTGGTGAGCTTATCTATAATGCCCGAGTGGGGTATTGTATCGAAGGCTTTTCCGAGGTCCAGGTAGGCTGTGTGGACCACCTTCTCCTCATCAATGGCCTTGGTGACTGTTTCAAAGAAATCGACCAGGTTTAAGAGGCAGGATCTGCCCTTAACAAAGCCAAACTGGGTAGGATCCAGTGTCTATAGGTCCCCAATATCTTTATTTATGAGGTCCATGATGATCCTTTCCATAGCTTTGCAGACCAAGCTAGTCAGGCTTATGGGGTGATAGTTTCCAGGATCCGTTGAGGCACCACCTTTGTGGAGAGGGACCACTGTTGCTGTACACCACTCTTTGGGTACATATCCTGAAGTAAGGCTAAGATTGAACAGTAGTTTTATGTTTGGGTTTAGCTCTTCTTGGAGTTCATGTAGCGAGGCCGGGACACCATCTGGTCCCATTGATGCTGTGTTTTTGCTTTGGAGAGGGCGCTCTTACCTGAGCATCTGAGATGTCAGGGGCAGCACTCTGTTGGGATAGATATTTGCCCTTTGGTAGGAGAGGGGAGAAGTTTGCACTGAACCTGTCAGTTAGGATGTTGGCAATGTCTGTGGGCTCAGTGTATTTTTCTCATTTTGGACTAATTCTGAGCATATCTGGGAATTCCCACCCAGGTTACTAACATAACTAAAGAAAGCCTTGTGATTATCCTTAGTGTCCTGTGCAATTTTTCTCTCAAGCTGGCCTTAGACGATTTTATGAGTGCCCGTAGTTTTTGCTAATACTGATCAGAGATGCCTTCCCTTTTGGGATTTTGCTCTATCATGTAGTAGCTTCCTCCTTCTATTGTATAGTTTGTTTATGGCTCCGGTCCACCAGACAAGACGTCTGCCTTTCGAGGATTGGGTCTTGGTTTTATTTGGGATTGTGATGATCCATGCATTCCTGAAGGTGTTCATAGAATGCTTTATAAAGGATTCTGCGGTCATTTTCCACAGGCCGGGCTTTGAAGGATTTCGCTTCGGTTTTGAGGCGTGTGAAATTTGCTTTAGAGAAGTTTTTCACTGTGGTTTTCAGGGCAGGGGGTGGAGTCAGGATGTGAATATCCAGTGAGATTAGTTTATGGTCTGATCTTACCAGTGAGGGATACACTTCTGGTCTGGAGCATAGTGTCCCCATGTTGGTAATGATCAGGTCCAGTATGTTTTCCCCTCTTGTGGAGTGGTAACAAGTTGTTCCATAGCATTTGAGTTTATAAATTCTAGGAACCTTTGGGCTAGGGTGTTGGAGCTAGAGTAATGCTCCCAGTCTATGTTTGGGTAGTTGAAGTCGCCCAATATAATGGTGTTTGGAGAGACCTTCATATTTTCCAGTATTCTCAGGAAGGCCAAGTGGGGTTCCTGTGTTTGGGAGGGTGGTCTGTAGCAGGCTATAAACTGGAAGGCAGTTTTACCCACAGTTAGTTGCACATGGATAGTCTCTGATGCTCGTGCTGTGCCACCAACCTGGAGGTGTGGGTATCTTTGATGAATATTGATACTCTTTGTGGTTCGGTCCAAGTTTTGGGGCCAAAAGCATGGTATGAGGTATAACCTGGTAGTGCTGGGGTGCTCTCGGGAGCCTTGAACCAGGTTTCTGTTACTGCACAGATATCGATGTTCTCCATGCTAAGGAGAGTTTCGAAAAGGCATCTTGAGGTTTAGACTTCTGGCGCTGAGTAGCATTACTCTTAGTTTCTTATCCCTTGTGATACCTATGGAGGTGGGTTTGTCTTTGAGCCTTGCATAAAATGGCACTATGGGGGTAGCAAGAGCCTTTGCCAATATCCAAAGCCCAGGGTGACAGGTGCAAGCCGCCCTAGCTTAAGCATCGTGGTTTGTCAAGCATGTCATCCCAGGCTGACAGGCATTGATCCCCTTTGAATGACACCAACACTTAAGCCAATTGTTGAAATTGATCATCTTGTCTTCATATTGTGGCATCATTCTTGGTGAGGGTAAGATGCTACTCAAGGTCAGGGTCATACCGGCCTGGGCTACATGCTCAGAGAGCTCCTCTATGTCTCTTTTCATGTAGTCCAGGAATCGAAATGCGTCTCAGGTCATTCACACCAGCATGGACAATGACTGAGTCATATTTGTACTTGCCTTGGAGTGACCTGAGTGCTTGTGTTATGTGGCAGATCCTAGCGCAACAGGCAGCTCACCGTGACCTTCTCCTTGTTCAGCCTGGTGAGCAGGACGTCAGTGTGCCTGACGATAGAGTCACCTATTACAAGTGTATCAGATGTGTTGTTTAGCCTTAAGGGCTGTGACTGTTCGGCACACTGGCTTTGTGAGCTATGTGTTGCACGTGTTTTGTTTTGGGGTAGCGGTTGCTTGGGTGTCTGCTTTGAGGTCTCTGCTGCTTAGGCAGATTTTTATTTAGAGCCTCCAAGTATGTTTTTGTGTGTTTATGTGTTTGGTTTGTTGTCATGGTAGGTCTATGTGAGACTGGAATTGTAGCGAGTGTGGTTTCCTTCTCCTCCTGACTGGTTATGCCAGTACTGAGTTGAGAGAGCTTAGCCTCCAGTTTGGCTATATGGTTGCATCTCTCACATGTGTTGGAATTTGTTGGGAGGAGGAGAGGGTCGTCTGTGTACATGAGGCAGTTGTAACATTGCCTCAAGATTCCCAGATTCACCAGCTGGACCGGAGAGGAGATTGACAACTGACCTTTGGACATGCTAGAATAGTATTGGGAATTCCTTTATAATTGAAAAAAAGGGCCAATGGGGAACAAGGTACTCAAGGGGAGTTTGTGAGGGTGTAGTGCTTTTAATTTTTTAGAGCTGACTTATATAATTGCTTTAGTGAGCAAGTGCCAGGTAACTTAAATGCAATGTGTTACAGGTAAAACTGTGACTGGATGATTTTTCTTTTTTTTTTTTTTTTTTGCTCAGGCTAATCAGTCTAGGACTTCTGGCTCTTTGTTCTGATGTAGCATAGCAAATGCTGCAATCACCATTTCATATTGTTTACAAATGAACAATTTAATGGCTTTACACAATTAAATTCTGCAGAATTTAAGATTTAATTTAAATAAAAAAGCACATAGTGCCAAACCTTAATAATATCTGCCAGTATCACCCTTAAGGCTAAAATAGCCATCCATGCTAAAGACAATCACAAGGCCTTTTTCAGTTATGTCCATAGTCTCAGAAGCACATTACTGCAATGTACTGAGATGACTGTAAATAATGTCTCCTACAATGAGGCTGAAGACATAGTGAGTATGTATAGTAATAAATTCCATTCAAACTATACCCTGTTCTTCTACCCCAAAAGATCTGTCTGAAAACTCCAGCTATCACAGAACATGAAATTTTAAAAGCACTATCAAAAGCTAAAAATACTGCATTGCTGGGTCCTGACAGTATTCCTGGATACATGTTAAATAGCATGAAGCAGAATTTAGTCACCACCCCAATAACAGTGTTCAACCTCAGCCTCCATACAGGGTTTGTATCAAGGGAATGGAGAACAACTACAGTCATTCCATAGCACAAGGGAGGACCTCCAAGACCCAGGCAATTACAAATCTATATATCTGGACTCATATTAAAAGCCATAGAAAGACTTGTTATGAAGCTATTCAACAGGGAGAGAGGGAACATCGAAACACTGCACCTATCTCATTTTGGATTCGTCAAGGAGAGGTCATGCTCACTTAACCTGGTGGACTTTTTTTTAAAACATCACCAAAGCAACAGATAAAGGTTAATGGTACATACTGCATACCTTGACATGGGCAAAGCTTTTGACACAATCTCTGACTCAGTATAGGAGAAAAGCTAATTAAACTAGAAATAAACTCCACTGTCATCTGCTGGATTGCCAACTGACTTAGAGATAGGATTCAGGAGATCAAATAAGGGTAAACTGCTTCTACAAGAAGTTCACTGGGGTTCAGTGCTGGGACCTTCTCTGGAGTGAAAGCCAATACTAAAGGGCTCTGGCTGTTTAAATTTGCAGATGACTGCAAGCTAGTAGCAATCATTAAATCCCTAAATGACTTTGCCATCCTACAGGAAGTTTTGCCCCAAACAAATAACTAGTACCAGAATCATGGACTGAAAATAAAAAAAAAACAATGCATTATGATATTCTTTGGGAAGTCACCCACTCTGGTGTGCAATCACATTGGCAATATACCCCTTAAAAGTTGACACAGTTGTTCAAGATTTAGGAATTTATGTGGACTGTGACCTAACTTTTGACCAACACTTGTCCACGGTCATAAGAAGTCCTTTTATACTGTACAGCTTATAAACAAATGGATTGCATGTAGAACTAAACATGTCATTGCCTCCCTTTACTCACCCCTCATTAGGCCAATCATTGAATATAATCCCACCTTTGGTATGTATATGTACAGATAAATGCAACAATTACAACATACACAGTGATACTTTGCCAAAAGCATACATAACCTAATCAATATGTCCTCTGTGGACTGCCTCAAAGCTCTGTCACTATATTCAGCATCCTGCAGACTTCTAAGACATGACATATGCCTGGTATACAAGACATCTTCCAACCCAATACATCTGAGCATAATGCACATCAGCAAATCAAGTTGAATTGAAGATACTTGGCCAGGGATATAAACCTCTTCTGTAACATCAACAGAATGGTTGGAAGGGACAGGTATAGCTTGCAGAAGATACCACTACTCTAGATTAGACACCATAATGACATAAAATAATGCTCATCCCTTTCTGTATTCAAGTGCAAAGTGTATCAAAGAAAAGGTAACAGAACATTTAGCCAGGACTGTCTGTTGTGCTACAAATGGGCAGAGGCAGCTCCCAAATGCTTTATCCCACACATGGCTCCCCTCAAATTATTTGTGGTATGAGCACAGTTGTTTTCATTATGGGGTAATATATAATTGTCAATCTAGGGATGGGTAAGTACAATCTAACACCAAACAGGATAGGTTAATTCACATATCAAAAGGTAAAATTGCTTGGCTTAAAATAGCCTGCAAAGGACAGATATCTTAATGCTTACCTAGGAATCTATGAACTTATTTGCATTGGCTTTATTTTGTTATTTTTTTTCTCAATGACTGGTTGATTAGTTTTTCTGAAGTTTTACTTTCTGTGAAAAATACACTGCACATAAACTGCATACATGGGAAATGAGGTTTATTTTATTTATTTGCTTGTTTTTTTTTCAATTATTTATTTATTTATATTTGACAGGGGCAAAGCAAAGACATTCCTTGCAAATCATGAAGATTAGTAAGTCATATATGTCTAACATCCCTTTCTTTTGCAGTTAATTAGAACTGTACTACTGTCTTGCAATTTGCAAGGCATAGTGTACTCCTTTTTATAAGGATTGTGTTTTAGTTTGTCTTACTTTATTTTGAAGGTTCCCAGTGGGAGTAGATGTGCACCAGGGTTCAGCTCTGAGCCCACTGCTGCTCATACTAGTGATGGACTATATTAGAAACTGGCCAGAGGGAAAAGATGAACAAAGTAGCTGTATGCAAATCATTTGGCCTTACAGGTGGACTCTGAGCAAGAACTTTAGCAAAGGAGAGGGTAATAGAATTCAAAACTTAAGGCACATGGGAGGAAGCTAAGCACAGATAAGATAGTGGGAATGGCAGCAAACTGGGTAAATCAAAAGAAGCTGAGAATTGAGATAGAAGGGAAGATAGTGGAGCAGGTTATTAGCTTCAGGTATCTGGGAGGGGTGGTTGAGGAGAATGGAAGTCTGAGTAAATAGATCAAAGATAGAATCAGAGGGGCTGCAGCCAACTGGTATAAAGGCTCAGGTGTAGTTTATCACAGAAGAATGCCAAAGAAGCTGAAAAGTAAGTTGTACAAGACAGTGGTTGACCAGTACTGCTATGTGGTACAGAAACCCGGGCAGTAAAAGCAGGGCAGATGAGGAAACTAAAGGTAATGGAAATGAAGTGTGTGAGAAGGGTGATCGGATGCACCCTGTAGGACAAACTAAGAAATGAGGACATAAGAGCAGAAGCCAAGTAGGTGATAGGATGCACCCTGTAGGACAAACTAAGAAATGAGGACATAAGAGCAGAAGCCAAAGTAGCTCTAAGTGCAGAAAAGATGACAGAGAACATATTATGGTGGTTCAGACACATGCAGAAAAGCAGAAGACAATCTGGTGAAGATGATTTGGGATAAACAGGAAAAATTTAAGAGGAAAGCAGGATGTCCAGCAAAGAAGTGGCTGTATTGTGTGAGGGAAGATCTGTGACAGTCAGGCTTGAGTGTTGAAGAAGGCAGGAGTGTGGCACTGAATTGTGAGTGATGGCGACAGTTAACATGATACCCTGACTAGATGTAGAAAAATGAGGAAAAAAGTTTGCTGCTGCTGCTGCTGATGATGATGTATTGCATTTAGATGCCCCAAGTTTCTTTTATTAGTCAAGCTTTATCTGCTCTGTTATGTAATCAGGAAAATCACCTCACATGAATGATTTTGAGGTTCACTAAAAGATTTTGAAGTTTACTAAGGAACTGATTGAAATAGCTTAGACTCACATGGGTGGAGCTTACTTGCTTGTTTGTATAACCTTATTCCAAAGTGGTATTATGCTGAATTTAATCATACATTTTAGCACTGGCCTAAAAAAATCTGAAGATAAAGAAATTGCTACTGTTTCCAAGGAAACAGTGTACATGTGCCAACATCCATGTTTTAGCTTAATATTGCTAGAAGAATGGGAAGAGGAGGAGTTTATTTAGGAAGAGGAGGAGTTTATTTAGCATTTAAGGAGTAATGCAGCAGATGATAGTTGTCAGAGTGTTGTTACAGCATACCTCTCAATTGTCCAGATTGTCACAGAATGTCTACATTTTTGCCTCAGACTTTTGTTCTCTTCCTCATAAAATTTGTGTTTTTCTGGCAAATCACTGGCATGATCTGAGGAATGAAATCACTAAATAATTAAATACATTTGAGTTTCAGATGTCATATCCATTAGAAAATGCATTTTAACACAAACAGTGTTATTCTATCTACTTTCTAAGTTTATAAGAGCAATATTTAAAATCTGTCCCTATTTTTGGGCCTTTGTCCTCCATTATATCAGGTTTTGTCCAGATTTCTTCTGCTTAGAGGTAGGTATGTACAGCACTGATCTGCTGCCATTAACCTTTTTAGTAAACATAGGCTCTCCACACCAGTGTAACATTAGTGTCCACTTTTGGCTAGAATGTCTGTCATATGATTTGTGCCCAGAGCAGGCAAACATAGTTTACAATCCAAGCCTCTACATACATATTTTACTATTAATGAATTATGACTTACCTCAGTGGCTGGCAAACAAAAGTATTTTGTCTGTGTCTGAATGTTAGTAGTGACAGTTGATACTTTCTAGATGGACTCACCAGAGGTAACACACGTAAAGGGAATGAAGGATCACATGATCAACGTATAATGAGCAAATGGAGAGAATGGGAGGCTTGCACCACTGGTGGGAGTGTTCTATTAAGCAATAAACCACTGCTGCCATAATATTTTATCATATCATGTTATTATATCATTGTTTATCAGGCATTTCTTTGCAGTGCAGCACAAATGTTTCTCAGCTTACTCACAAACCTTACAACTCCATTATGCCTTTCAATCAGTTATATACTCTTTCTTTAAAATCAAATCACAAACAAATATTTAATAAAATGGAATTTCAGCATCTGGTATTCAGGAGAACCATCAGACCTGCATATCTGTATATTCTGCTGCTCAGGAATTAAAGTATGCCATTGTAAGCCATACACACAATAGGTTCATAAGTCCATAGGTTGATAGTGGACAACTGATCCAGTGAACCATTTGTAGCCTAGAAAAGAATCCAACCAATTTACCAACACTTGAAATAGTGCCAGATCCCTACTTTGTTTTGCCCTCTTTCCATAAGGCCTAGAGGGGCAAGACTGGGCTTATACTTATGATCGCCCATCCATATTTCCAGGTTATACTAAAAAGGATCATTGAACTACCTGCGCTTTACTGCTAAAGAAAATATGTTCTGTAAAAGAAGCATTCCCTATTGCAAATACTTATCCTGCCAACAGATCCTATTACTGTTTCTGTCGTAGGTAAATAAAACCAAATCTTTTGAGGCACTGAAGCCAAGGCAAAGATATCCTCTGAGAAGATGGTAGGAAACAGAAAACAGTGAAAGTGCTTTAAGGTGGTCAGGATAACTCTTGAAGGACATGCCCTTGATTTATTTGGTAAAGAACCCTCGTGATCATAAACCTAACCCAGTGCATATCAAATGGCATTACATCCTATTATCCGTCTGATAAGTGATGAGTAAAGGGTGACTATGACTTCACTACAGCTAGGATATATTCCTCTGGTGACTAGCCTGGCTATATAAAAGGATTTTCTAACAGTTGTAGTCAAATGTTGGTTAAAGGATAGTTCTTTTTCAATGAAAATGCCTAAGTCTCTCATCACTGAGTCAGTTCTGAGTGTCAACAATATGATGCAGGTTTGCCAAAGAACACAGTTGTGTACTTTTTGCATTTAATTTGAAGCTGTAATCCAAAAAACACTTATTAGTATGCATTGGACTCTCCTGGAGAATGCATATGCCATTTGGTTAGTTATAACAGCTCTGAATTAAATGTCATTGGCAAACTTCATCAGCCACACATCATTGGTGTCTGTTTTCATGTTGGAGAAGTATATAGCAATAAGGAGTGGTGATCCCTGAGGTAGACCACAGGTAATTTGTCATTTTAGAGTGCAACTACAGCACTAAAAGGTGAGACTGTCAGTAAAAATATCTGCTATTCACTGAGCAGCATAAAAGTTTACATTTAATTGGATTATCTTTTCAACGAAACCCTAGTGAGAAATGACATTAAAGCATTTGACCAAGTACAGGTATGCCATATGAACCAATATATATGAAAATGATGCATGCTGACTTGTTCAAAAAAGACCACTGGGTCTGCCATGTAAATCAATTTACAATAGTCAGCTGGCTTAATGATTTGCTCAACAAATTGCACTGGGTTTATCAGACAGAGTGTGGCTTTAACAACTCAAATTAGTTAGGGTCCAAGGTTTGAAGATAGCTTATTTCCTTCTTTATGATGTCTATAACAATGCATTCAATCTCTTTTCTTTTGGGGACAAATGCACACTCAAGGCATTACATTCCCTGGTCATTAACTAGCAGATAAACTAACGAATTTCCTGGTCATTAAACTATCACATGAATTAACAAATTACCCCAACAATGATGCAGCTAATTGTGATATCATTTTTTTTTTGGTCAGGCTTTGTCATTGGGTCTTCTGTTTCCTTGGATTAAGAAAAAAAACAAAAAAAGCAACAGTGAAAAAGCCTATCCTCAATCAAAAATGAGGGATGTTGAAGTTCACAGGTAAATTAAGAGTGATATATGGGTGGGGAGGATCACTGTCCCTTTTAAACAACCCCCTTGGCCCCCATATAACATTTTCTCTATTGGGCTCGTCTTGAAGAAGGAAGAAAGAAGAGGAATTCAACTTAATTCATCATCTTCTACTCATTTAGCCAGTTTTTTTGTCAATGACTTCATAGACAAGGGCAAACCAAAATGCTTTACATATCTTTGAAGTAAGCAGCTAAGATCACCAGGGAATTTTCGGACCTGTGGCTTTGTAAACTAGACCTTCAGTCAGCCTTTTGCTTCCTCCCCATCAGAGGAAGACCAGCCACAATAGATTTCTCTTTCTATGGCAATTTTTTCTTTGCTAGAGCTATGCCTATAGGCTGTTCTCTAGCTTGCTTAGTTAATGAAGTTTTCAGGTCTGCCTTACACTGGTGATAGCAATAGCACACCAGGGTTCAAGGTGCCATCTATTACTTAGATGGCTATCTGATAATAGATGAAGGGAGAGGAGGTACACAAGCAAGAATATTACTCTTCATGGAACTTTGCAGTGATCTCAGATCACCTTTGGTTCTTGACAAATTAGATGGCTGCAGCCAGGTCATTGCCTTCTTAGGTTTGGTGATCAAAGTTCCATTGTATGCATTTAAACTCTTTAATAACAAGTTTCAGTGTCTCATTTCCACCGTTGATGAGTTTCTCATAGCTAAAAAGTTAGACTTAGCAAAGGTCTGCAGCAGCATGGGCTCCTTAACTTTGCTTGCAGGGCTATTTCCTAAGTAGGATCTTTCTCAGATATTTATTTAATTTGTTAAAAGGTAACAAACAAAAATACCATTGGGTATACATTACTTGTAAGGTCAGAGAAGAGCTTAGAAGACCTGGAAGCAATGATTGTTAATTTTTGTAGAACTATTTTCTTGCTCTAAAAATCCATATAACCGACTGGTATGTTCATTTTGTGATTCCGTTCTTGTAGCTGCTTTTGTAGTTTTAAATAGTGTTTGTTTCATTTTGCTCTTTGTTGAGATTGCTGGCTAAAAATTTTAACTTAAAAATAGTAGTCTAGCAACAAAAGAGAGAGAAAATAGAGATAGGAGAAGAATAATAAAAATAAATTATGTTTCTTTGAGTCTTTCAGGGCTCTTAGCATCCATCACCCTGATCTTATCATATATTATCACTTACTCCTCTGTGTTTTTTTGCAACAGAACCAGACAAGATGATTTCTGAGTTAAAGATAGCACATTAATAACTTAATGCACAAACCAGCATGGGACTTTATTAGAATTGCAAATGCATTCAACTAAGACACAAAACATAATGGCTTGTATAGAATTATACGATAGAGACAGTGATAAAAGGAAACAATAGTGTGCTTCAATAAAAAAAGAAATACAACTTCAGTTTAGAAGAGACATGTATACGGCAGAATTGTCATTGTCATTGTCTTACATGCCACTTCTCATATCTATAGAAACATTCTGCTAACTTTTAATATTAGCTTTAACTAACAGAATTCTTGTTTATTAACTTAACAATAACTATCTACTGTATGCAATTTGATCTCAGAAATGGTTCATTTTTTTCACAATGAGGAGAAAGACCAGCACTGCAAGATTATCTAACTTAAAAAAATACTTTTTCACCTACTGTAAGCTCAATGTAAAGAAACATAAAGCATTTACATATTATTTTATAATGAATTAGCTAAAACATAATTACATTGACCTAGACAAAATCTTAGATGAGTGTTTAGAATTATTTACGTTGTATTTCTTGAATGTGTAGCCAACTGTGCTATAAATACTACACAATAACCTTAAATGTTTTGAATAAAAAATTGGCCTGGGGCAAGATGGGTGTTAGTTCTAGCTGAGCAGACGTCTGCTGAAACACCATTACACCTTCTGTCAAATTCAAAATGTAAACTATGCTCTTCAGTTTTCATACATCTATTTTTTTCAAATGGGAGTGAGGAAAAATATACCCTCTGTAGGTATTTCTGTTTGAAAAGAAGAGGATAATAAAGCAAGTTCATGTACAGGCCTGTGCGCTGTAGGAAAGCATGCAGGTTTCAACTCAGTCCATTTTCCATTGAGATGCTGATGGTCCTCCAGGGAAGCTGCAGGGAGATAAGCACTTTCTGTGGAGAACAAAAGTATTACTTTATCTTTACACATGATGATATTGTTCACCTTATTTGTAACAGGAATGGAGCCATTTTGCCAGATATTATGATTTCATTTTTCATCTCTCTCTCTCTCTCTCTCTGCTTGTGCCTAATGTAGTTGTGCACGTCATTACTAGCAACCCATCTGATACTCTTTCTTTGCCACTGTTGTCAATGATATGAAAATTGCAACCCCATGCATCTCATAAAATGAATGCAACCATACTTAAAGATGTGCCCAAAAATTAAAAAGTTATAGGAATGTCTTCAAAGTTATCATACAGTAATAACAATGTGTTCTGAGTTTTCCCTGAATCTAATGAAAAGCAACAACTAAAGCCAATCACCCTTCTATTCTTGCACCAATTAGTTGGATAGTTGCCACTGCAGTGCAGTATAAACTGATCTCCTACCTGCTTGAGTTGCTGGTAGCTCAGGTGGATGTAAAAGATCCCATGGCATGCATTGAAAAGAGTAGTGGTTCTTTATTGCATGCATATTTTTACAGCATACATCATATGTCCATAGCAAAATACAGAAATTGACCAGTTATACATAGTAGACAGACAACAAAAGGAATAATACATATTAATAGTAAAGGAAAGGAGAAAATAATGTTGACTAACAACATTCACCTCTTTCTGCCACAACCATGTATTTAGTGTCTCCATTATTAAATACCAATCCCATAATCTGTTGTATAATAGATCATCACAGCAAATTAACTACAGTACACAAGCTATAATAGTTATTATTTTATCATAAACAACAGTCATATCAGCATTCAAATTGTCATAAAAAGTAAATTAGTTGATGCAGAGTAACAGAAGATATTCCTGCAAGCTTATAATCATGTACTACATGAGTCTGGAAAATCTAAACTTTTGGACAGTATACTAAAGTACAATTGTGTAAGTAGCTTAACCACAACAGCAGATGTTCAAATGATCACTGCTACAGTAACCTTAGCTTTATGAGTTTTATCCTGCCAAGGATGTAACAGCCTCCTGGCTTCCAGAGATTCAAGGCACTTTCCCCATATCCAAACTGTCAGTCAACTGGAGCTGAGTGGACTTAAAGATAAGCTTGGGCAAGATGTCCTTCAGAGATTTCCTGCCACTAAAGAATACACTCCTCTGAGACTTTTGGGGATCAAGGCTACTGCAGTAGTGATCAATATGATGAACATAGCATGTTTCATAGATTCTTCACTGAAGCACATATTACAAAGCCTATCCTCCTTAATATTATATTCATCACTCCTTTAGCACGTAGCCTCTCTAACATTTATCTCTATAAAAAATTAGTAGTTCTTCTGTACTAGAAATGTGTCACTATTTAACAGATATCGCTGATAAAAAAGAAGAAGAAAATTCTCCCCAATGTCACATATAATTGTATCGATACGTGACCCTATTTAATTCATCCAAGGACATAATCCATTCAAGAAATTCATTATCAGCTTCACTTAGTTGTGTTTTTCCCGTATTCTTGTACAGGTTATTTTTAGCATCTATATGCAATACTTAATTTTCAACATAGCCCATAACAGGGTCTTTAGTAACAAAAAGTTCTCCATCAGAGCCCTGTAAGGTTTCATTATAAGTAGACACATATTTTGCAATTTTCACAACAAAAGAGGAAACTTTTGCCTTTGTCCCTTGAACCACATATATTTGTTTATATAATGAAAAACAAACTTTTTCTACAGTAATGCCTTGCAACTATTTTTTCTAAAAGCTGCATAGCATGTACAATTCTAGATTGCTCGGCAGAGCTGTAATCCTGTAAGAAATTAACATACAGCTTTTTATAATGAGCCCACATATCTTTTCCCAATGCTCAATAAACATGTCTTATATTTTTACTTATAAAAATCCACTAGTCAGTAATAGAAGGGCTTACATCTGCCAGTCACAAATGTTATCAATGTTCTACACTGTCTTATTTCCAATGAGTTGTATCTAGAATTTCCCCATTAGGCTTGTTTATTAAATTATCCTAAGGGCATATAATAGTGCTTTATGGTTCAAAATACCAAAAGGAAGCAGTTTATAGTCACATAAGGACCAAGTGACCAATCACAGTAGCAAAACATTCCCTCACATAAGTTTGCTGTAAACTAAGACAAAATGCGCCAACCAACAGGCAACATGTCTTGGAAGGGGGATGGTGACATCCAATAATTGCAAATGTTTGTTATATTATACTACAAGGCCACAACATAGATCTTTCCCAAAGACCAGTAAACATGATCATCCTAAACAACTGATACTTGTTGCTGTTGCATTTCAGTTAATAATCTGACATCAAGCAAACAAATTACATAAGTAGGGAGAAATCTACATTTTTCTAAACCTATAAGATACCTGTATTAATTTCTAAGGCTGTTAAAACTGAGACAGCATACTTGTATATTACTCATTTCCCTTTCTCTTTTTTTTTTTTTTTTTTTGCAGTGTTTCATCTTACATTTTAATGTACATTTTCAAACCTGTTCCCCAGTAGTATTAACCGTATCAATATTAGCATCATCGGCATGTTCTTCAATACATTCACTATTACCAGTGTTATTTTTTTACATTTTCACCATCAGTACCCATAATACTATGCAAAGTCTGTTCATCCATATTGCTTTCATAGCTAACAGTATGATTTCCAACTTCCTTTCTAGATATAGGACTCTTGGGTGTTATAGAAGCAGCAGTAGGCAGGTTTGGTTTATCTGGGTCTTGAACCTGAGGGCAGTTGAACACATATAGTCCATTCCCGTACATTTCCTACAAAACGTAATACTATTCTGGGAAGTATGGCCTACTTCTCCAGACTCAGACTATTTCTTTTTAGTCCAATTTTGAATTAAATGATTAGGAGAGCCACAGAAAAAATAAACATATTTTAGGTTGCCCCATATAATGCACATAAGCATTTAACCCATACAGATTAACAACACAAGGAATAAGGAAAATGTTTTCCTGTGACAATTTTAATATGACTCATAACTCCCATACACAGACCAAATGTTTTGCTTATGAGGTATTTTTTAACCTCAAAAAAGGAATGGCAAAGAGAAGAAAAGAATGTCTTAACTTGCTTAGTTTGATTATCAGCTCTAGGAAACTGCACCATAACATGACATTTTTGTTAAATATTTATAGCAAAAAAGGTGTAATTAGCCTAAGGCAGACAGTTTTTTTCAGCAAGTGCAAAAGCCTCACTGATTACATTACACTAAGGCTCTTTTGTTACACTGATAAAGGCTGTTATGTCTTTATCAGAGAAGCTTAAAGGAGATGTATCACAAACAACATACTAATCAATTTGCTGACCTGAAATTGATGAAAATCATATTAAAGGGAATCCTCTACTCTAATAAGGAAAGTCTGTAGTAGCTGAAGCTGCTTTCTGAACCACATTTGTATTGGCTAATTGTTTTCCTTTGGTAAATTACAAGTAACACTTGCTCCATGAACTTCAGAGGAGAGGATGATTCCAAAGACATGCATCTGGAGCATTTCTCCCCGGGCCTCCGCTGAAAACAGGCTCTGTGGAACCTAGTCGGACTTTCCTGGTCAACAAATGATAAATAAAAATAAAATAAAATAAATAAATAATGACCATGATTCATGCCTTTAGCCTCTAACCCTGATGGCATAATATCCTATTCCCCTTTCAAACTATAACACACCATTATAGCTCACCAAGAAGCAGCAGCAACTGTGCTCAGTTTATTTTCATCCATTATTATTGTCAGCAATTATTTAATCTGGCAAGCCACAATCTTCCAAAACAGTTATTAGAACACCATCTATCTTAGAAACATTCAACTACAACTCAGTCTCTCTCCACTTTGCTCACTGAGACTCCCCTATGACCTCTTACATTAACAGAAAGAGTAGGGTTTTTTACTGATATATACATCACATATTATTTACATAGTTACATTATTTACATCTATTTACAAATCACACATTATAAACTTTAATTTAAACATTCTCTCTCTACAATTTTATCCATGACCAAAACATTATTTTCTCCAAAATTTTTGTCAAACCCCCCAATTTAGGAAGCCTGTTATACCATGCAGGATTAGTTTTAGAGCTATTTTCAGCAATATGGCTGATGTGCAATCCAGGAACAAGCTCCCGGGACGTGCACATGAGCTCTTAGGCTAATCCTGCATGGACCAAGCTCCTGTATGTAAATTACCCTAATTTTCAGGTGAAAATCATGCAAATGAGGGTAATATGCGATCCAGGAAGCTGGCAGCCGTCCGTGCAGGACGAGTGCAGTGTGCAGAATTGTACTCGGTTAGTAACCGAGTACATTTCTGCAATCTACAAAACAAAGCTATGACAGCTTCAAATAAAGCCTGCATATCATTGAGGAAGCATACCGATGTCCAAGTAGAAGGCCATTGGCATTGCAAACTGTTAAAAAAAAATAAACAACTTTTAATTTTCTGCTCACCAATCTCACCTGGTTAAGCATAGGGCAGCGTAGCACAAACACGATCGGGGGGGGATAATATAATAAACCTAAAATAAGCATTCTAACTAAAATCAGTATTCTGCCATGCAAGTCAATGTCAGTCAGAAGACAACCTGGCTAGTGAGTAATGGTTGCTAAGGGGGGAGGCTCAGTGTGGGACATGTAATTATGCATTAGCAGGCAATTCTATGTAAATGAGGGGAAGGGTTAGTGAATCCCAGATTTTCCCAGGGTGTGAGGTAGGTCCCAAGAGTGTAAGAGTATAAATAGCTGGGTGCAAGACAGGGATATAGGTGACATCATGGGGGTGTGTGTTAGGCATACTGTAAGTGGATTTGAGACCTGTGGCTCGAGATTGCTCCTAGCTTAGCACAGCTAAGCTAGGGGTGTGTCTAAACCTGCCTAGCACACTCTACAAAGTGTAAGCGAGTGTGCACACTGTGCACTGGATTGTACAGGAAGAAAAAGGAAGTTAAACCAGGAAAAAGCAGCTCTGTGCACATTTGAGCACTACGTTTGTGCGGCGCACACACGGGCCTAAACAGGGAGGCAATGGGAAGGGAAAACAGCAGTAGGAAGGTAATCAAGGAGAATTAGTGTAGCTGACAGGTGAAATGTCACACAGGAAGCAGACCAGTCCAGAACACCACTATAAACCAAGCAAACACCTACCCCCTGGTTTTTCCACACTCTACACCACTGGTGTATACAAGTGGGGAAATTTTAAAACCAAACCTACAAATTGAGAAGGGCTGCAGCAGGCAACATAGAACAACATGTGCAGGAGGCTGAGGGTGGTGAGGATGTCAATGCTGCCGAACAACTCACAGTGAGGAGACAAAGAAGAGTGTACAGACCCAGGGTAACCAACCAGGGGCTACACGAGCTAGAGATAGTGGAGCACTATAGGGTGGACAGAGACATCCTACAGCAAATTGTTGAGCTGTGCAGGCCACACCTGACACACTACACTGGCCGATGGAAACCCATCCCAGTGAATACCAAGGTATGTGGTAGGCCTAGGTATACTAGCCACAGGTATCTCCCAAACTATAACTGGGGATAACATGGGCATCTCACAGGCATCAGCATCCAGAGTATTCCACCAGTTCCTTGATGCCATGTCAGCACATGCCAGTGAGCACATACATTTCCTCAACACACGTGAGGTGTTGACCCGCAATATGCATCCCTTCTAGCAAATAGCTAAGTACCCTGAGGTAGTAGGTGCTATAGACTGCACGCACTTACACATCAAAGCACCACCCAGTGAGCAGGATAGGGCCTACATCAACCATAGGGGCATCCCCTCCATCAACTGCCAGGTCGTATGTGATGCCCAGAGCATTATACTGAATGTGTGTGCTGGCTGCCCTGGAGGCTATGATGATTCACACATATTGCAACTGACACAGCTGTACCACAGATTTGTCGATGTGGACATCATCTGCGGTCATCTAGTGGGGGATGCTGGGTACCCACTGGAGCCATGGCTGATGACACCCATCAGAAATGCACACACACCTGAACAACAATGCCATAATGATGCACACGCACAGGCTAGAAATATAATAGTGCATGTGTTTGGGATGATCAGGTCACGGTTCCGGTGACTGGACACATCCAGTGGAGCCCTGCAGTTTTCACCAGCTACATGTACCCAAATAGTAATGGTATTTGCTATGCTACACAATATGATCCTGCGTAAACAGCTGCAGCAGGAACAGCATAGATCAGGGCCACACAGCCCTCCACCAATGCCAAGGCCTGTACAGGTACAGAGCGACTCGGAGGAGGAACAACCTGAGCCTGCCCCAGTAGGCAGAAGGGGACGTGCCCAGTATGCCCTGGCCTTGGCAAAGAGGCAACACATAGCATATGCACTGACACAGTAGGGCCCCAGGGAATGACACCTCTCTCTGACTTGCACATACAGTAAAAGGGATGCCAAACATGACACTACCTGTGCCCAACCATGTATAGGGAGTGTACTATGTGCATCTGACATAGGCAGCCCTCCAGCACCATCCTCGAGTCCGGCACACCCTCAAGGCAAGTCAATCAACCTACCAATTGCCAAATGGAGTAGAATGTGTTTTTGCCTGTAGCTATGGTATGGATGTGAACATGCAATGGAATTGGGTGGTCGGATGTCAAGGCAGCAGAGTGTAGACACCCATTGTGGCAGCATGAGATCTGTAACACATACTGGAGTCACCATAGTAGCCAGTACTACACAGGGTTACAAAATCCACTGCAGAGAATGGCCTGAGTGATAGGGGTGTCCATAAGAGCCACACATGCCAGTCAGGAAGGATCACATACCCAACAACAGTCTGAGCCAGCAGGACAGGTAAAGACAAACACAAACAAATGCTGTACTATGGCCTCTGAATGTGCCCTATGGTTAACTCCTCCCCCAGGCCTACAAAGACAGACCACAGCATGCCAGGCAGTGGCATGTAAGTTGTGAATGCCACTAATATGTAGGTAAACAAAGCTAGGATTTGTACTACATTGGTAAGCCCTAGCCAGTAGGATAGGTAAGACTACAGACTGAAATGGAGTACCTGACATACCAGCACAGTCCTAGCAAATGTGTCCAAGTGTCAGGTGCACCCCCATCCAATGTACACATACAGTAACAGTCAGGTGTGCCCCCCCCACACTCCTGTGTAGAACAGTAGAAACAGTCAGGTGCCCCCCCTGCTATGCAGAAATGTAGCAACAGTCAATGGCAAATTACCGATGGATACCCTGCAGACACAGCATGCTACCTGTCGGTGTACAACAAAAGGTCAGCACCACAGTACAAACAGCATGGACGTGATCCACACATGCAACACAGATAGCCATATTGGGCATGCTCACAAACTTAGAGGAATGAAGGCAATGTCAGTCAACAACATACTGAGAGGTTCTACTGGGCATGCTCACACACTTAAACTCATTTAGGCCATGTCTGCAAACACCAGTGGACCAGACATATCTGGAAGTTGCAGTTCTCAGTGCGGACACATGTCAGTATGCACCACTCCTGCCTTGCACACACAGTGGATAGGAATACAGACAAATTTGTAAGGACAACACACTATAATAAGCCACAGGTACATGGGCATAGATGTGTGGAAGAGGGTGACCATGACAAGGAGCCATGCAGGCCTGTCCCAACTGGCACACAGCCAAAGGGCCCCCAATAAATGAGGTGCAGATTTAACCTTCTGTGGATACTAGCCACCAGTACCTGTCAGCATGACAGACTATGTGGTGTATGTGCCAGCTGTGCAACAAGACTGTACAAGGAAGCAGCCATCTAGTAGCTGTATACACGCACCTGTGACATATGACCCTGTGTGTGCCCACATGTGGCATGTCAACCCCTACATGAATGGGATATGGCCCATGCACACACTGCTCTCCCCATAGCAGTAGTATGACAAGCCTGCTGAGGTCATCCAATGTAAATTACACCTTTGGGAGAGCTATAACTCAGTAATATGCATGGCTCATCCCAAAACTGCGTACTGCTGTAGTAACAGAGTAGTTAGGTAGTAGTACTAACCACAGAACTGCAAATTGTGTGAGTGTGTGTTTGTGTGCATGCCTGTCTGCCTCTGACTGTGTAAAGTGAAATGCCTTTTAGGCTACTCACACTCCATACAATACAAATACTCCACTTTGGCAAGGCTGCTGATGTCACTCACCTAGACATACACCTCTGGGAACATGATAGCTCAGTAATCGCCATAGCACGTCCTGTAACTGCATACTGCTATAATGTGATAAACTAGTTAGGTAGGTGTTCAAACCGCAGCCCTGGCAACTGTGTGTGTGTGTGTCTCTGACTGGGTAGAGAGCAATACTTTTTAGGCTACTCACACTCCGTACAATACAAATACTCAACTTTGGCAAAGCTGCTGATGTTACTCATCTAGAAGTACACCTCTGGGAAGATGACAGCCCAGTAATTACTGTAGTGCATCATATAATTGCGTACTGCTGTAGTGTGGTAAACTAGTTAGGTAGGTGTTTAATCCCCAGCCCTGGCAACTGTGTGAGTCTGTGTGTGTGTCTGACTGGGTAGAGAGCAATGCTTTTTAGGCTACTCACACTCCATATAATACAATACAAATACTCTACTTTGGCAAGGCTGCTGATGTCACTCACCTAGAAGTACACCTTTGGGAACATAATAGCCCAATAATCGCCGTACCGCATCCTGTAACTGCATACTGCTGTAGTGTGATAAACTAGTTCGGTAGGTGTTCGAACTCCAGCCCTAGCAACTGTGTGTGTTTGTGTGTGAGCCTGTTTGTGTGTGGTTGACTGGGTAAAGAACTAGCTTTTTAGGCTACTCACACTCCATACAATACAAATACTCTACTTTGACAAGGCTGCTGATGTCACTCACCTAGAAGCACACCTCTGGGAATGTGATAGCCCATTAAAAGCCGTAGCGCATTCTGTAACTGTGTACTGCTGTAGTGTGATTTAGAATGGTGGTAATGTTCCATCTCCGTCTATGCCAGTTCCAGATGTGATGTGTGTATCCCAGTGTCTGTGTATGGAGCAATGTATTATAGGCTACTCACTCACAGTACATTACAAATGCCCTACTTTGGTAGTCCTGCTGATGTCATTAATTGTGAAATACACCATTTGGGAAAACGTACTTCAGTAATGTCCATGGTGCGTAATATAACTGTGTAGTGATGTAATGTAGTAAACTAGTTAGGTAGGGGTTCTACCCCCTGACATGACATGTGTGTGTTTGTGTGTAACTCATATCCTGTGTAGAGGTGGTTATGAATCTGTGAGACCTGTGGAGGGGATTTGCTAATTTAATTTATGGTGGCCCTACTATATATAGCAATGTCAATCATACAGGGATAATAGATGTAAATGGCTGAGAGGCTAGGGTGCAAAACCATACCCATACATGTGACATCAAGGCCTGTCAATCACAGTTAGCAACCCCACTGTGCCTTCATATGTGACTCACAATGGACATACCATGCCTGACAACATGGCCTGTATGGACAGATGACACTGACATCAGGAAATGCTGTTAGCATGCTATCAATGTAGATGCAAGGTAAATCTGCTGACCAGTACCACTCCCTGCCACATGTGGGCAAGACTGGCACATCTGATGATAAGCTGTGTTCACAGCATGGGTCAGACACCCCTGGTACAGTTCCACATGTCACTGTACATGCATGTGGGAGGTGTGCACATCCTAGACACCATCCAACTCATCGACTAGGGAACACATACACGGCAAGTGATGCACAGCATTGGCCACAAACAATAGTCACACAGGTGACTGGAAAATGGATGCAATACCCACCTGTGTGGGCAAATGCAGAAGCTACAGGCCTGTGTTGCAATGCAGACCATTGCCATGTGGGCTGATGCCAAGGTCTACCCATCAGCTACCCTAGTATAGCCTGCTGGCACTGTTGGCCACCACACACCCATGCAGACATGCACCCATGCATGTCCAAACTGGACCCTGTGTGTTTGTGTGTGTGTTGTATGGTGCGTATGTCCACATTCATGCGCACTACTCTCCCCAGGGCACAGTGAAGCATGCCGCCTTATGTCTGATGCCCCCTCATACTCACTACCCATACAACCTCCATATCTCCCATGTGGTGCATGTGTTCCCTGCACATTGATGTGCTGTGTTAATCCCACTAGTGACGGGTTGCACTCCTGGCCATGCCAAGTGTGTTAATGTGTGCACGTCCCTGTGTGAGTTTGCCAGTGCTGATGCTGGCACCTGTTTTTGCAGACAGGCACATGTACGTCACCTACTGAATATCTACCATATCCCTGTTGCAGATGTCACTCACCATCACATATATGTTCTGAGTGCTCTCGACCAGATAACCCATGTGGCGCATCCAATAACAGCATCGAACTGTGATAGCACTACATAGCTGTTGGGTGTTTGATACCCTGTGCTGGTAGGTGTGTGACACAAACATGCATCAGTTTTACCCTCCCACCCCTCCCTGACATGTATTCTCCTCTGTCTGCCTCCCCCACTCCCTCTCTGGTGGATGTGGAGGGCCACACCTGCATTGCTTAGGCAGCAGCATGTGTATTTAACGTGATGCTCAGGATCAGCTGATGGCCTCTGTACAAATTGCAGCCCTTCCCTAGCTGATTGCATGTGGAACAGGTGTGGTAACATTCCCATAGCCAATTGCATGGAAACACACTCCAATACCTGGGAACATCCTGATGGTGCTGGCCCTTGTCTGTCACTGTGAGCAGGAGCTAGAACTGCCGTTTGGCAAACAGCATTTCAGATGGGTTGGGGATTTACCTCTAACAACATACACTGTGGGAAGAGGGCAACAAACAGAAGGGGGGTGCGCCTGACCTGACTATGAACTGTAAGGGCTGCTATACTGCATATGGAGGAATGTTGGATTAACAGTGTTTGTCTGGATATGCCTGTCGTACATGTTGCAATACCTGCCATGCCAGTTCCATGAATATGAGGAATCCACATCTGCAGGCTCATCTGCAGACTGGACAGTGTTGTGCCTTTGGTGTCATGTGTTAGCCATGATGCATCTATCCATGGAATGCAGAAGATAGTTTGAGGATTGCAGTCTGTTGATGGTGAAGTCTGTGACAGTTACTGACTACATATTCCTCATTGGACATATGTTGCAACAAACCCCGTTACAATGGTAGATTAATGAGGAGAGCAAAGCAACATGTCTATACTGGCCCAGTGTATGTGCTATCAGCCACACCTCTGTCAACCTTTGTACATATGTTGTGCATGAAGTGGTGCATATGTGCTGTACACCGTAAATAGTGTCATCATATCTGATAACACACCAGTGATATATCAGAGTGCTACACATATCATGTACAGTAGGGGTTACACTTAATGCCATACCCTGGAAATTCTGTGGATGTTTTTATAGTACTGAGGTCTGTGTAGTGATGGTGAATATCGGCAGTGAGTGCATTGTTAATATGTACTATGGCCTGTGTACAGACTGTGGTAGATGTCATTGTTCTAGCTCCCTTTCTATCTGTTGTTACATGCTGCCCCACTGTATGGTACCGTTTTACCTTACATGTGTGTAGGGCCATACATACACATGTCCCATACCACAGACAGCCATCGGACCAGACTGTGTAGCAGCCCAATATATGTAGGGTTATTCTGTGAGTGGCACATATGAGGATGGTGTAGGAGAGATAGTCCATATACTGTACTATTATGCAAGCATACCATATGTGGCTGTGTTCACACTGGTTGTGGTTATGCACTGTCACACAGGTGTATCCTACCTTGTGCTGTGACATGGCTGTCGAGCCTGCTATATATGCAGGTACTGTACCATGATAACCTTAGGATGTCTGTCAGTATCCAATGGCACACATGTTATGAGCAGATGTCACCTTCCACACACACCGTATCTGTGACAACAATCCCAATGACAGTAGCAAATGCCTATTAATATACCAGCTATACATACTAGACATCCCCTTGCACTACTACATTGGGACTACAGGGGCTGGCGTAGGGCTACACTCCATATCCAGGACATATGGTGGGATGATATGGCCATGTACTTATCCAGATAGCCAAATATATTTATGAGTACACATGTGTAGTACTTCCAATTACCACTGTCATGGCAACCACCCACTATGAATCCCTACATCATGTGGGTATATTCCCTGTACATTCTCTGTATGATGGACATCCTTCCTGTGTGTGGGCATCAAATGTTACAGACAGCAGGTAGCAATACCTCTTACAGGAGAACCTGCACACTCAGGCAGCCACATATATGTAGGAGGATCAGGACATACAGACAGACTGTGAGTAGAGTGGTGTAATGCTTTGCATAGTACTGGTGTTACAGGGTGTGTGTACATACTAGTTTACCTTGGACTGCAGTCTGTCTGCATAGCTCACTACTGTTGGCCTATCCTCTAGCTGGACA